>NW_015506635.1:54399-57712 GCF_001515645.1 Sinocyclocheilus grahami
TTGGTCACTATGACGAAACTGAAATAAAATAAGATGAACTCAAAAAAAAAAAAGAATTTAAATAAAAATTTTTATTTATTTTTTTTTTTTTTTTTTTTTTTTTTTTATTTTTATTTTCTTTTTTTTTTTTTTATTGAGTTGTTTGAGTTATTTCCCTCATCATGCCTGCCTTTCATGTAGGATGCAAGTAAATTATGATCATGAGTGAAGCTCCAGTAGTGTGGAAGGCTATTCCACAGGCCCAGTCTACCGCTAGTGGTCACACTCAGATGACATCACGGACGCTACACATCACTGAGCCAACTGCCTCCAAACATGTGCGCTTTTATAAAAGCGGTGATTTCCAGTTCAGCGGTCTGCCTGTGGTTATCAACAGCCGCACCTTTAAAACTTTTCAGGCTCTCCTGGATAGCCTATCCAAGCGTGTGCCATTGCCATTTGGTGTGCGAACCATTACAACTCCTCGTGGTCATACGGCGGTTCAGTCCCTTGATCAGTTACATCATGGTCATTCCTACATTTGCTCTGATCGTCGAACTGTCAAACCCATTGACTTGGAACGAGCATGCCGGAAACTGCCTCCCTGGTATCATGCTCATCCTGTTAGTGCCCGGTGCTTGGCTTGGTATACACATAGCTCTGCTCAACATGGAACCTGCAGCGCAAGACGGAACGAGCATGCCATCTTCTTGAACACACCAAAGCGGCTAGTACTGTTCTGTAATGGAGAGCCAGAAGTGAAGCATACCCTGATGCTGCAGAGAAGAAAAACATACTCATTTGAAGCACTGTTAGATCACATGTCAGAGGTTATGCACTTCCCGGTGCTCAAGTTACATACACCTGATGGAAGAAGGGTAAGGACATTATTTTTTAGTTACAATATTTTGATTTTAAGCCTCTTAATTACATTAGGATTTCATTTTAATTTAGTCCATTTTGTCATTACATGTGATGACCCCCCTCCTTCTCCCCTTTTTGTACTTTAATCAAGTCAGCTTTATTTATATAGCGCATTGATTGTGTCAAAGCAGCTTTACAGTGTTAAACAGGAAAATAATGTTTCAATGATGCAAACATAATTCAAATCTGTTAACAGCTCTAAAATAGGGACAATATTAAACAGTAATTTTTTTCAGTTAAAGTCAGTTAATTGTTAAATGTGTAAAGTTCATCAATAATGGAAGGAGCTCAATTCATTCAATTGCATACATTTTTTGCTTTACCATAATTTACAGGTTTATATACAACAGGATGAAACACCAATCTACAAAGACACATGTTCACTTGTTTTGACATGCCAGCTTCACATCGAGCAAGAAGCAAAAGAAACCGACACATTACCATATTTTCAGAGTGTTTTATTAGAGATTAGAATTGTGACTGTGTCAGTTGTGTCTCTGGTGTAAGCAAGCTGACCCAGTGTTTGAGTGAGCATAAATAGCATTTACAGATTGAGGAAGACATGCTGCCCAGTGGCACTAAGCCTCTTTACTATTTCATCCTATTATACTGCACTGCAATCTGGGATAGAACTTAGAGAGGGGAATCAGTCATTTAGACCACCAAACAAGCTTTATTAGTAATGTTAACATTAACTGTTCCGTAAAGCATAATTAGGGGCCAAGCACCAAAGGTGCAAAGGCACCTATTGTATCGGTTAGTTGTATTATTTTTTTATTATTACAGGTTCAAGCATGAAGCGATAAAACAGAATTGTAATTGTAAGGATTTTTTACAAGGGGCCAAGTACTGAAGGTACGTAGGCACCTGTTGTAATCATTAGTGTTCTCGCTATTATAGTTCTTCTTCCCCTCTTGAAGTCTATGGCAGCCCATAGAATCACTTGACGAAAAGTTATGAAATGTCCCATAGTAATAGAGGACAGGCTAAAATGTTACCGTAGCAATTTTGGAATTTCTAACGAAATCCCTTTTAGTGCCTGCACCAGCTAAAAGTTTTACTTATATTTATGCTAATAACTTTTTTCCTCTGATTCCTTTGCTCAAGACGATTCTGTTTATCTCCATTTTCTATCATGAACATTTTTCCACAATTTAAATTTTTTTAAAACCTAGGCCATTTGTCCAGTTTTCACCAAATTTGAGTCAGGCCATCTTCAGACTATAACAAAAAGTTATGGAATTCAAGTTGATTATTCAAACTGTTCTCAAACAAAATGCAAACGAATTTGGTGACGAGCATGCCAAAGTGGATGTTATGTTATTATCTCCACATAGCCTCTGTATTTGCCTGTATATATCTGTATATCTGTATTTTACGAACACATTGGCTTATCATTACAACACTCAGAATGTGTATTTTAAGCACTATTCGGACGGGACTAGTTTTCCAGTGGGTCATTATAGAAATTTGTGTTTCACAGATGTACTTTGCGATTTTAAACCTGTCCGAATCTGCCAAGTCTGTGTTTTTCTCAACACAACCTCTGTAATAATTCCAGAGCAAACTACCTACTGAGAAGTTTAATTCCATTTCTAAAGCAAATGTCTGTGATTGACGACAATTTATTTTTTTATGCGTTTCCTTTTGTGTTTTGGCCAATGTGAACTACCATGGTCCACAGATGCTCTTACTACTGTGAAATAGAAATAAAAAAATAAAATCAAGAGCCAGATCGTGTAAATTGTTAAGACTGACTACTGTAGTTTCAGTGTCAGGTAAACTTACTCACAATTTATGCACTCAATTACATAATATTTTAATTACATGTGTAATTACGAAAGTTAAATGTTGACTGTCTCAAACAGTGTCTGTGGAAAGTATTCATACTACTCTCAGTTCATTTCTTATGGCAAATTGGTCAGCATTAAAGGGGTCATATGATGCGATTTAAATTTCTCCTTTCTCTTTGGAGTGTTACAAGCTCTTGGTGCATAAAGAAGATCTGTAAAGTTGCAAAGACTAAAGACTCAAATCCAAAGAGATATTCTTTATAAAAGTTAAGAGTCAGCCACGCCTACCTAAAACGGCTCATTTTAACACGCCCCAACATCCCTACGTCGCTCTGTGGGAAGATTTGCATAACGCCGCCCAAATGTTCACGCAAAGAAAGAAGGCGTAACTTTTATTCTCGCTGTAGTTTTGTTGTTTCCACCGCCATGTCGTAAAGAGGCTGTGTGCTTCATTGTGAAAGCGAAACTACATTGTTTGATCTTTCAAAAGAGGACGATATCTGCTTCGTCATGCCTAGAGCTGATCCGTGCTGGTTGCTGAGGAAATACTACAACTTTGCGCTGACGATCGCCGGATTGGCTTTCACCGTGGACGAAGTGGAGTCCAGCCCGGGGTC
>NW_015506635.1:57722-59633 GCF_001515645.1 Sinocyclocheilus grahami
GATGTGTGCAGCACATTTTATGGAGGACTGTTTCCTGGAAGAGTAGACTGCAATGCCGGCTGTTCTGACTCAAAGACTGTAAGTACGTCTTTTATACTTAAAGAGTTTTTATATTTTATATATATTTAAAGCAAGTTTTTTAGGCAGCATAGAGTAGTGCTTGTTGTTTGTCGTTTCTCAGATCACAAATGCAGACATGGTTTTATGTTTACACGGTGCGATGCAATGCGTAAAAAGACAGTATAAGTCATTATAATCCATAATTATGTCCCCACTGGATGCAACGAATGCCTCGTTTATAATGCGTTTTCATGTTTTTGAATCATCGCTCCGGCCTGACAGGGCTTCATCATAATATGGCAAGGGGCGTAACATTTCCGTCACATGCTTGAGGTATTCGGCCAATCACAACGCACTGGATAGCTGGCCAATCACAGCACACCTCGCTTTTTCAGACCGATGATCTTTGTAAAAATCGACGCGTTTCAGAAGGCGGGGCATAGAGGAGAAACAATAATGTACAGTGTGTGGAAAATAATGTGTTTTTTTAACCTTAAACTGCATAAACACATTTCATTACACCAAATACACCAAATACTGTTCTTTTTAGCAGCATCATATGACCCCTTTAACAATGGCTTTGAACACTCCAGTTAAAAGGTTAGTTCACCCAAAAATTTAAATGATGTCATCAATTACTCTCCCTTATATCGTTCCAAACTCGCAAGTCCTTGTTCAGAATACAAATTAAGATCTTTATAATTAAATCTAAGAGCTTTCTGTCCCTCCATTGATAGTCCATACAACCACCCCTTGCACAACAACATGCATTTCTGGGGAAAAAAAGCATAGACACAATCATGTTTAAATACTGTACAGAGGCCTCCACAATTGTTGGTCCTCTTTATCCTTTTGATTTTTCATTCAAAATTCTAACCTTAAAAATAAATAAATAAATAAATGTAAATATATTATTGGAATACAGTATATAGAATATATGTGTTCCACGGTTATAGACCCCTTTTCAGTTAGTAAACATTGTGACCTTTTTTATGGGTGGAGCTTAGGTGGAGGCAGAAAGATTTCCCTAACTGTTTCACTAACGCTAGCTAGCAGGATTTGTTTGCTTATTTTTTAAAAATGACTGGAGAAAATTAGATTTTATCTTAATATGTAATGTCACTCACTGTCCGGGATCGTGATTGTTATTTGAAAATGTTAGCTTTAAAGGGTTAGTTCACCCGAAAATGAAAATTAGGCTGTTTTTTACTCACCCCTGATGTATCCTAGGTGTATATGACTTTCTTCTTTCAGACGAATCTAGTCAGAGTTATATAAAAAATTGTCTTTGATCTTTCAAGCTCTATCGTTGTACTCAGCGGGTGTTGCAGTGCTTCGGTTCAAAAGACGTGAAATAAAAAGCAACTTGCCATAACAAAAAGTGTCTCACACGGCTCCGGGGGGTGAACAAAGGCCTCCTGTAGCAAATCGATACGTTTTTGTAAGAAAAATAATCACTTCAATCTAGCTTGCGCCAGCAGTTGTACACAGAAGCAGTTCTGGGGGAATGACATATGAGGTCAGCTTTGCGCATGCGCCGGTGAGTCTCGTGAAAACCAACGTTTGTTTACAGGATCAAAAGAAGCAAAATTTCCTTACTTTAGCAAAGGAAAACAAGTCTCCTCTTGGCTTATATCGAAATCCTCCGACATTCTTCTTTACAAATCCTCGTTTTGTACTTCTGAGCACTTCTGAGCGGCGCATGCGCAAAGCTGACCTCATACGTCATTCCCCCGGAACTGCTTCCGTTTACAACAGTGAGCGCAAGCTAGATTCAAGTGATTATTACGTTTTGAATATGGATATTACAAAACACATCGATTTGCTACAGGAGGCCTTTGTTCACCCCCC
>NW_015506635.1:62950-91542 GCF_001515645.1 Sinocyclocheilus grahami
GAGTTATATAAAAAATTGTCTTTGATCTTTCAAGCTCTATCGTTGTACTCAGCGGGTGTTGCAGTGCTTCGGTTCAAAAGACGTGAAATAAAAAGCACCTTTCCATAACAAAAAGTGTCTCACACGGCTCCGGGGGGTGAACAAAGGCCTCCTGTAGCAAATCGATACGTTTTTGTAAGAAAAATAATCACTTCAATCTAGCTTGCGCCAGCAGTTGTACACAGAAGCAGTTCTGGGGGAATGACATATGAGGTCAGCTTTGCGCATGCGCCGGTGAGTCTCGTGAAAACCAACGTTTGTTTACAGGATCAAAAGAAGCAAAATTTCCTTACTTTAGCAAAGGAAAACAAGTCTCCTCTTGGCTTATATCGAAATCCTCCGACATTCTTCTTTACAAATCCTCGTTTTGTACTTCTGAGCACTTCTGAGCGGCGCATGCGCAAAGCTGACCTCATACGTCATTCCCCCGGAACTGCTTCCGTTTACAACAGTGAGCGCAAGCTAGATTCAAGTGATTATTACGTTTTGAATATGGATATTACAAAACACATCGATTTGCTACAGGAGGCCTTTGTTCACCCCCCTGGAGCCATGTGAGACTTTTTTTATGGAAGGGTGCTTTTTATTTCAGGTCTTTTTAACCAAAGCACTGCAACACCCGCTGAGTACAATGATAGAGCTTGAAAGATCAAAGACAATTCTTTATATAACTCCGACTGGATTCGTCTGAAAGAAGAAAGTCATATACACCTAGGATGCATCAGCGGTGAGTAAAACACAGCCTAATTTTCATTTTTGGATGAACTAACCCTTTAACAGAAGGAACCAGATTGGCCGACTCATACACACTCAATCAATGGATGGACGATCTGACAGGCCTGACACACCTACCAGATCCGAACGTGTATAGTAAATAGAAACTGAGGGCATATAAATATTTAGATGCCTTTAAGTATGTACTAACAGTGGAAATTGTAAGCAAATGCAATTACTTGAACACACACCTGACACATAACAGGGGCTTTCACTTTTCCCTCTCTACAATTGCACTTATGGCAATTGTAGAAAGCGAGTTGACACAAATGGTTTTCTTTATGTTTAGTCTCTGGTCATTCACCAATTTCTGATTAGGTGGGCATGCATGCATGAGAAATCTTTAGACTTAACCAAACCATAATCCATACCAACAAAAGACAATAGTTTATTTAACCTTAACTGATATGAAGTGTGCGTTGCAAACGCAAGCATTTTTGATAATTGTTTCTGTCCAGTCTGCTCGTTTTATTGCCTTTAACCACAGCTGTTATGATTTTTTTGTCTGGCAATGGCAACAGGTATGTGATAAAATTTCAAATTGGAGCCTGTACTCCATCGATTCTGACACTCAGCAACACAAGATGATGTCATTTTAAACTCCTTATCTAGCCGACTCTGTGCTGGTTTGTACTGGCCGCCTCCAGTTATCCCTTTGTTTTGCCTCCAGCTAATGCTATGACTTAATTGTGACATCGGCACTACAAGGGTCTATAGTACCCCCTTCATTTAATACTTTGTGTAACCTATAACCCTCTTCACATATTCAAGGGCTAATCCATGGAGCCAAAGAACCACAAAACATGAAATAGGTTGCCTCTGTGAAGTGCATTAAAATTGTGTAATACAAGGGTTGCCAACTCTCACGCATTTGGTGTGAGACACGCTTTTAGGCTCTGTCTCACGCTCTCACTCTGTAAATCTCACGCCAAATTGGCAACCCTGCTTGCGATATGATACAATGTCTCAGCTTTCAAATTTTGTACATTTTAATACTAAATTCGGTAACACTTTATTTCGATAGTCCACTTTAGACATTCTATTAACAGTAAGTAACTTTGCAACTACATGTCAAATTAAGCTTTAGCGTTAGTTCTGGCAGGTCACGTGAGTCAAGCTTGCATCAGCTGATTCTCAGCTGATCACATCTACCTATAGGAATACGACACCTATCGCGGCATTCCTATATAAGCTGTATTCAGTATTATTCAGCAGCTTTTCAGCTTGCTTCGGAGCAAATTAAGCATCGCTGCTCGCAAATCAAACTGTTGCAGCGTGTTTCAGAACATCTGAAATCCACATCTAAGATAAGTGAATGCTGTTTTAATCCATATCGCTGTGTATATTACCTGGTCTGCTAATTGAAAAAAGCAGATTTCTAACAATAAATACCGTTTTGGTGCACTTAATGTGGCGTAAATCATAAAATGTAGCGCTTCAGTTAAAGCCAGAGCCATGGAAAAACAGAGTTGCAACAAGTTTTGATCTTGCTGGCACTGCAGCGCTGTCACATGATCCATAGAGCTCTCCAAACAAACCAGCCTTGACAATTCAGTTGAATGGGTGTAGCATCTGGACCAATCAGACACACCATTTTTAATTTGATTTAACAAATCAATTATTCATTAGATTAACAAACATTCACAGACCCCTCACCCAATAAACATACTGGGTGCCAGGATGTCTGCAACGACACCAGGCCCCCCCTGGTCCCTATGGCAACCACGACACCTTTGCTAGACCAGATACATTTATGACCTAATGGCATGTTGAGAATTACCCCTCTCACTACAATTTCCATAGGAAAGACACAGTGCACAGTAGAAATGGACGCGTCTCTAATTAATCCATAGGAAACCCTTTCTTTGAATGAACACACATATCCTTCAGGACATTGTGTATGTTGTCTTTGAGATTTTATACTGTTTTATGCAGGCTTATGATGGAACCACTCGTTCCTGTCATCTTACCTATATGTAATCCTACCATGTTTAGTATCTATGAATTCGCCTTCTGATGATCTAAACGAGCGTGTATATTATATGTTGGTACATAGGCAATATATTAGTGTCCTGAGAATCTGTAGTAATTTCGATTCAAAGCTATATTATTCATATTTCCCCATGAGCTGATTCGCTACATGGGTTTAAGCAGGATAGACGACAGCTTCACTATACAGGTATTTGCAGCAATTTTTGGTAAACATTACAGCATAGTATGCATTGATTATTACATCGATGACATTTACAGTATCATTTTATTCTGGAGAGCGATGGAGAGGCAACATTAATATGGTTTTCTTTACCCTCAGGTATTGCTTACTTATAATGTGACCATACAGCTTAAATATTTTTCAGTTAAATAAGTGTTGTATATTTTAGTTCAATAATATTTATCTAATAAATGACTAAATAAATAAATAAATAATATTTATTTAATATTTTGAGGAGATCTTTTGGTACTAAATATTATTTGTGCAATAATTATGGTCCATTAATGACTTAAAATATTTTGTTCTAATGTCTGTTACTTCTATTACAATTAGTGTAGTATTTAAGGTTAAAATAGAGAAAAGTGTTTTAAATGCTAATGCAAAGAGGCAAATTAGAGTCATTCTGTGGTCAGAAAAAAATATTTTTAATTTGTAATGCCATGGTTTACCCACTAGGTACCTGTATGGCTCTTTACTAAATGTATCTAGAATATTGCATTATATACCTGCTTAATTTTTTTAAGTTCTTCATTTGAATAAATATTTAGACATGATTAAACACTAGATTTTTAAATGAGAAATTTAAAAAGTTAATAACTTAGGCCTTTTTTACATCCTTTTTTTATAATAGTCCCATAATTACACACAATGAATGTGTGACGGAGCTGACGAGACGAGAGACGTGCGGATCCATGTGCAAGCTTTTATTAATAAACATTGTCAAAAACACAGGCAGGGTCGAACAACAGCAAGCAGTTATGGCACAGGCAAGACAAAAGAGCAATCCTAAACGGGCTTGAGGCAGACGACAGCAAACGTAATCCAGAGGGCTTGACAAGAGGGGTAATCCGTAAACATCAGCATAAATCCAGGCGAGCCGAAACAGCAAGCAAAGGGTTAATCCAAGATACGTGGCAAGAATCAGGAACCAAGAAAACAGGCAAGGAAAGACTATGACTTAACTATGAAAAATTAGAAACTGGCTCCATAGAGTAGCTATCGCTTGGAGAGTGATAAATGCTATACAATACGAGAGACTAAACAGAAACACGGAATGGCTCGGTAAAGCAGCTAACACTAGAAGAGTGATAAATGCAGAACAATACTCGCCGACTTGAGCAGGATCTGAGTGGGTGTTACATAATGTGTGTAATAGCTTTCAGGTGAGCGTGTGATTGGTTACAGCTGTGTGCAATCAGTGCAATGGATGATGGGAAATGTAGTGCGGAGTGACATGTAACAGTCTGTGTGGTGTGAGAGTCAATATGATGAAGAGGCGACCTCTTGTGGCAGTCGGATGGAAGTCTATGGACAGAATTCATGACAGAATGCAAGCAAATACTGAATTTAAACCAAGTTTAAAATTGTGCTAAATAAGGCATTCAACTGCATTCAACTAAATATTTGTATACCCTTTATTTTTACAGTATATACACATGAATTGATATTGAATCGAGATTGAAACAAAGGTCTTACAGGTATGAACCAGTGTTAATTTTGACAGCAAATTTTGATTTAGTTTTAGTCATAGTCTTTTGACTAAAATTACATTTAGTTTTAGTCATATTTTAGTCATCTGAATTGTTTTTAGTTTTAGTCTAGTTTTAGTCAGCTAAATATAAGATTTTAGTCGACTAAATCTACAGTAAATTTAGTCGGCTAAAATCGAATGGGTTTAGTTACAGTGCATTTGTATTAAGCATTTCTCTGAAATTTCCAAATTCATTATATAGGTTTGATATTAAGGTTTTAACTGCGGTGACACACAACATGCCTTTATGTTAAAATTAAATAAAACCACTTCTCATAAAGAACAAGTACATGGTCTTCTTTTTAATGAAATACCAATGGTTATATAGGCTGATTATGCATTCTTTATAGCAACTTCTTTACCATATTCTTCATTCTT
Source organism: Sinocyclocheilus grahami (assembly GCF_001515645.1). Classification (NCBI taxonomy): domain Eukaryota; kingdom Metazoa; phylum Chordata; class Actinopteri; order Cypriniformes; family Cyprinidae; genus Sinocyclocheilus; species Sinocyclocheilus grahami. Next base: position 67,885 of record NW_015506635.1, read on the forward strand.
TCAAGCAGACATATTTATTTCTATAAATAAATTTAGATTAATCTTTAGGGCTACTAAAGTTTTTCAGTCAAGAGCAGTGCGTGATTTTCTGTCTTTCTTTTGTTGCTTGATTAACATCAATGACTCCATCAATAGCAACTAAATTAGGCCTTTAAAACTGAATGCACTTCTGCAATGGATGAAATGTACTGATACACGTTCTCCCTACTGTTTACGTTCACTTAAGATGTAATCAACTGTGTTTACGTGAATACACGTCAAAACGGACAATTCGACATCATTTTGTGTGTAATTCTCATTCATGCATCAAAAGAGTACACGCACGCTGTGAGTGAATTGAGTTCACCGAATTGAGTTCTCTCTTGCATCGATTTATCCATATGTCTGCTCTTCTCTTAATCCCACATATTGACATTTTTTAACGTTTTATGCGACGTGCAGCAAGTGTATGTTAGTCCCGCCGGTTCATATGTATGCATCTAACTTCCAAACCACTCAGCAGATTTGTTCTGAATGAATCTCTTCCCAAATCGTCCCTCCTGTGATGTATCCACTAAAAAGAATACACATGAGATGGCATGTTTGTCTTCTAGCCACCACTTTACTGCTTTTCTAACTTCCGCCCAACTGGCGCCCCAACAAATTCCCAACATTCCTAGCGCTACTGCTACGGAATCTCAATGGTCTCAAATGCAAAATTGTAAGCATTTAATACATCACATTACCCCCCTTTTTAAACAAAGGTACCTTCAGCTTCACCCTAATAAAAATCTATACATGGCAACCCTCAACTTTACTGTCTGAACCAATAACATAACTGTTACAATTTTTTTTTTAAACAACAACATCACAGAACAAAATAAGCATTGCATATATATGACCATAACAGTCCTATACTAGAGTTCTATCCAAGGGTTTCTCTTTTTTTTATGTATTACAAGTTTTGGTGGTTTTCTTATTCTGGATGAGCGACGTGGACTCTGAGCAACCCCTTCACTGTCCCCTCGGAAAAGCTCAGGAACTGCTTGTTTTTCCTCTTCTGGTGTGCAGGGTTGATTCGAAGTGTCAACCCCTGAGCAATCAGTCTCTTTAACAAGTTCATCCTATACAACCCGGGGTTGAATCGAAGTGTCAACCCCTGAGCAATCAGTCTCTTTAACAAGTTCATCCTATACAACCCGGGGTTGAATCGAAGTGTCAACCCCTGAGCAATCAGTCTCTTTAACAAGTTCATCCTCTACAACCCGGGGTCTCAACTGGTCACCATGCCTCCTGAACGTGACATCTGAATCTCGTCCCTGAACCTTGTAAGACACTGGTCCGGTTTGCTTTACTATTACACCTGGAACCCATTTGTTCCCTCCTCCTGTGGTGTTACGGAGGTACACTGCATCCTTTTCAGAAAAAGACCTCTCCACAGCTCGTTGGTCATGATAGAACTTTTGCAGGTATTGCTTCCTGCGAACAGTGACAGTGACATCTGGATGAACAAAGTCCAGGTGAGTGCGCACATGTCTGTCAAGAAAAAGATCTGCTGGCGATTGGCCTGTAGTGCAGTTTGGAGTAGTGCGATACTGCATGAGGAAAAGAGAGATCTTATCTTCCAAGTCCATAGTCAAATGTGCGAGTTTCTTTATTCTGAAGGAAGGATAGCATGTGGGACACGTCACAAGAATTTTGGTCTTGGATTTGTGCTGAACGCTAGTCACTGAAGACTGACCCTTTAAGGGCGTAGAGATGTCTTGTTGACGGAGCTCTAGCCTCTAAAATGGTGTTAGTGACTCTCATGGGGAGCTGACTAGGCTTCTGTCGAGGGGCCAGACATGAAAGCTCCACAGCTCCGACTGGGTGTACCAAATTTTGCCCTGCGCTTGTGAGAGAAGGTCTCTCCTCAGTGGTATTGACCACGGGGCTGCAGACAGCAGCTGGATCATCTCTGGGACTTGGCCACAAGGAGGAGAGAGCATATCACTTCCCTTACTTGCCTGATAAACTAAGGTAACAAGGTGATCGGAGGGAAGGCATATAAACTGGTGTTGGGCCAATCGTGAGCCAGAGCATCCCGTTGTCTTGAAAAATTGATTGGGCAGTGACAGTTGTCTTCAGAGGCGAAGAGGTCCACCTCTGCCTTGCCGAAGACTGATCAAATCATCTGAACCGACTAAGGGATGTAGTCTCCCACATTGTCTCTGGACAACATATCCGCTCCCTGGTTCATTTTGCCCGGCACATGAACCGCTCGTAGTGAGAGGAGTTTGCTCTCTACCCAAAACAGGAGATGCCGAGTCATCCTATCCACATGACCTGAAGCCGTGCGCAGCTCCTTGAAGTCGCTAGGATCCCAGCCAGACTCGTCCATGTCACAGAGAAGTTTGGCCTGAAATACCTGTGGCACAGACATCACATGCAGGGCTGAGCCAGCCTGGCCAGCCACTGCATGAGCCCTGTTGGCCAGGGCTGATGTCATTCTGCAGGGCTCGGATGGGTGCGCTGCAGTCTTAAGCCCGCAGATCGACGGTCAACACAGGGCCTTATACAGATTTCCTAAAAGAATTTGCAGATTTCCTCTCAGACCTATTGGTTACTGTTGATAAAGTGCAAATTGTCGGAGATTTTAACATTCACATTGATAATACAAATGATGCATTAGGACTTGCGTTTACTGACCTAATAAACTCTTTTGGAGTCAAGCAAAACGTCACTGGGCACACTCATCATTTTAATCATACGCTAGATTTAATTGTATCACATGGAATTGATCTTACTGATACAGATATCGTCAGGGGTGTGAAGTAACGAATTACAAATACTCACGTTACAGTAATTAAGTAGTTTTTATCAGTAATTTTACTTTTTTGAGTAGTTTAAAAATTGTGTACTTTTACTTTTACTTGAGTACATTTTAAGTGATGTATCGGTACTTTTACTCTGCTATTTTCCTCCGTTTGTGGTCATTACATGCTTATTTTAGTTTTAATTTGCATAGAAAACTTTAACCGCCAACTGTTTATCATGGCTGCTGGGAGTGCATTATTCAAGCATCAATTCAGTCGCATCTTCCTCTAACTTCAAGTTTCAAGTTTCAGTTTATTTATATAGTACGTATAAAACAGCCACACGGCTGACCAAAGTGCTGTACAACAATTCAAAATAGTAAAAAGAATATAAAAATCTGCACAGCTACACAATTAAACAAGGTCTTGCCTTAATAATAAAATTTGTAAATATATTAATAACACAAGAGAAACGAAGTGTAAACCCATAAAAGACTAAGCAAAGACCATAATAGAAAATAATTTGTAAGCCAAACAAAACAGATATGTTTTTAGAAGAGATTTAAAAGTGGACAGAGAAGGGGCAAGTCTCTAAAGGGAGGCTATTCCACAGCCGCGCCCCAACCACCCAAAAGCACAATGCCCTCTACGTTTGAGTCTGGACTGTGGGACTAGAAGAAGATTCTGATCACTGGATCTTAAGCGTCTGGATGGAGTATATGGGTATAGTAATTCAGATAAATAAATAGATCATTTAAAGATTTATATACAAATAAAATAATTTTAAAATCAATTCTGAATTTAATAGGCAGCCAATGAAGGGTCCGCAGAATTGGAGTGATGTGATGTGAGCACTTTTGAGTGACGTGACATGTGGCCAAGTATGGTGACCCATACTCGGAATTAGTGCTCTGCATTTACCCATCCAAAGTGCACACACACAGCAGTGCACACACACACCGTGAACACGCACCCGCAGCAGTGGGCAACAGAAGAAGAAAAGTTACCTAACTTGAGTGGATGCTGCACACTGGTGGTGGTTGAGGAAAGACCCCCCCACATGATTGTAAAGCGCTTTGGGTGTACAACAATACACGATAAAGCGCTATATAAATGCATCATTCATTCATTCATTCATTCTAACTTGACTAACAATTTTCTGTCAGTTAGGTATGACTGAAACCACTTAAGGCCTCTAGTCTAGATATCAAAGTAGAGTAGTCAACAGTGTCTAATGCTGCTGATAGATCCAAAAGCACGAGGACCACAGAGATCTTTTTTTCACAGTCCGTAGATAAAAAGATGTCGTTTAGCACTCTTTATGCCCACACAAGCCTCTAGTCTAGATATCAAAGCAGAGTAGTCAACGGTGTCTAATGCTGCTGATAGATCCAAAAGCACGAGGACCACAGACATCTTTTTATCACAGTCCGTAGATAAAAAGATGTCGTTTAGCACTCTCAAGAGGGCAGATTCGGTGCTATGTGCAGATTTAAAGCCTGATTGAAAAATTTCTGAAATACCGTTGCAACTGAGAAAAGACTGGAGTTGATCAAACACAATTTTTTTCAAATACATTCGAGATAAATGGTCAAACAGAAATAGGGCGAAAGTTATTCAAAACAGAAGAATCCAGTGAAGGCTTCTTGAGTATAGGAGTGACAGTAGCCACTTTAAAGGCAGCAGGGACAAAGCCAGTACAAAGACACTTATTAAAAAGAGACACCAGACCCAGTCCAACACAATCAACAATTGATTTTAAAAATCTAGGGTGTATGGTATCAAAAGAACAAAAAGATGATTTGACGTTAATAATGGTGTTTTTAAGTAGTTGCAGAGAAATAGGTTCAAAAACATCCCAGGAAGCAAAGTGCATTGATGGGATAGAGGGTTCAGTATGAGAAGGGCATATGTTATGTCTCAAATTGGAGATTTTATCAATAAAAAAATCTCAAAAAGCTTTCACACAGAGCCTCAGAAGCAGTAAATATTGTAACCGGGGGGTTCACAACAGAATTAATGACTGAAAATAAAACTTTAGGTCTAGATTGATTTTCCATGATTAAATTAGAGAAATATGTATTTTTAGCAGACTTAACAACACTCTGGATAAACCAATAAACTTTCTTTAAACAACTGAAATGAAATATGTAAGTTGTCCTTTTTCCATTTACGCTCAGCCTTTCTACAAGCTTGTCTTAAAAGGTGAATCTCTGAATTGAGCCATGGTTCAGATTTAGGTTTAGGCTTATAAGGCTTGAGCGGAGCAGTGACATTTAGAGTATCCAGCCAGGCAGAATTTAACAGACAAAGATGTTGGTCAACATCCAAGTCAGGTAACGGTGAATCCAAGAGCAGATGAGAACAGGAATCCATGAAGTGCTGTTTAAAATTTGAACCAAACTGAGGAGAATAGGACCGAGACAATGTTATAGCTTTTGAAGTAGAATGAGAGAGATTAGAGAGAGACAAAGAAAATAAAACAGGCTTATGGTCTGAAAGCATATAGTCAGATACAACAATATCGCTAATCGCAAACCCATGAGAGAGTACTAGGTCCAAGGTATGTCCCTGGATGTGAGTGGAGTCTTTTATCCACTGGACCAGGCTAAACGACTCAATAAGGCTGAGGAACTCCTTGGATAAAGGGTTGGACTGACAGCATATGTGGATGTTAAAATCACCCACCAATAAAAAAGGGTCATAGTTTGTGGCGATGTTACCAATAAATTCAGTGAATTGTTGTATGAAGTCCTTGATTGAGTGAGGAGGCACTTATTGATGACCAGTGGCGTTAATATACTGCATCTGTGCCAGCGCGTGATGTAATAAAACTGCAGCTTGTTAATAAACTTTTTTTTTTTAAATCTATTTTATACAATCCGCCTTCATTTAGCAAGTGCACTCGCACATAAACAATTTTCAACACTTTTTGTTCCGTTCAATTGTGGATGCTGCTGATTCACCGAGACCGCCGCGGCTCAGCAAAGAGTGTGTGTGTGTGTGTGTTTTCCTTTTAAAAAGTTTCCCCAGAAATACCTCGCTATTTAATGCATTTTTCCTTACAAATTGTATTATCAGCATAACAATTCGAGTAAATGTGTAAAAGGTATGGCATGAATTTGCCATCCTTCTAAAACAATGTTCATTTATGTTAAAATTGTAACATAAATTATCAAGTTTATTTATTTTTATTTCTTTATTGCAAAACGGTAAAACTGGCACTGGTTTGGAGAGAAGTGGACTTTCATTTGAACCCATATCATGGTGTGTGATGCTGAACTATGAGTTTCTAATGGTGTTTGTATTTGCACTGTTCTAAACATTAATATTTTATGTGCAACAACAGCATGCTGTCTCAGTGGCCTTACACATAATTTTAAATCTATTTTTTCAAACTTTATGATTTAAATGGGGATGATTGTACTGAGAATAACTTTCATCTTTTCTTCAAACGAATACTGTTTCCGTGCTGTTTTGATGAATTTTAAAGAGTTGGCAGTCAAAATTAAAACTGCTGGATGATAGATACTCTTCATTCTTTATGACAAATAAGATAATGTGAATTACAGAATGTACAATGTTTTTGAAATGTATAAATTGCGGTGTACAGTGTTTATTATGAGTGGGTAGAATCCACAGCTCAGTACTCACTACTCAATACTCATGAGTACTTTTAAATAGGCTACTCTTTTACTCTTACTCAAGTAGTTTTTTTGGACAAGTACTTTTACTCTACTCACACTACATATTTTGGAAGGTAATGGTACTTTTACTTGAGTATATTTTTTCAGTACTCTTTCCACCACTGGATATCATACCTCAAAGTGATGATATTACTGACCATTTCCTTGCATCGTGCATGCTGCATATTACTGATATTACTGATATTAACTATATGGCTCCGCGTTATTGTCCGGGCAGAACTATTGTCCCAGCCACCAAAGACAGATTCACAAATAACCTGCCTGATTTATCTCAACTGCTCTGTGTACCCATAAATACACATGAACTAGACTAAATGACTAGCAACATGGGCACTGTCTTCTCTAATACATTAGAAGCTGTTGCCCCCATCAAATTGAAAAAGGTTAGAGAAAAACGTACTGCACCATGGTACAACAGTAATACCCATTCTCTCAAGAAAAAAACTCGTAGTCTTGAGTGCAAATGGAGAAAAACTTCGACTAGAGATCCACAAGGATCTGTCCTAGGTCCTCTGCTATTTTCGATATACATGTTGCCCCTTGGTAATATTATTAGAAAATACGGGATTAGTTTCCACTGTTATGCTGATGATACTCAACTATATATCTCAACAAGACCAGATGAAACTTTTAAATTATCTAAGCTAAGAGAGTGTGTGAAAAATGTAAAAGATTGGATGACCAATAATTTGCTCCTATTAAATTATCAACTTATTTTTCCCTTAAAAATGATACATTTTCTCAGTTTAAACATTTGATATGTCATCTATGTTGTATTCTGAATAAAATATAGAAATTTGAAACTTCCACATCATTGCATTCTGTTTTTATTCACAATTTGTACAGTGTCCCAACTTTTTTGGAATCGAGTTTGTATAATAATTGCTGTTAATAGTGTTCATCATCTGTTTGATTACGTCTTTAATTGATTTTTCCGTACATTCCTGCCATATGTACATTAACTGACAGTCACCACTGATAAGCTACCACTAAATATTGTAGAAACATAATTTGCTGTAAAGTTGCTTTGCAACGATTTGTATCGTGAAAAGCGCTATACAAATAAACTTGAATTGAATTGAACACAGGAGCATCTACTGCCTCATCGAGAGGGGGAAGCTTGCTATACCCTTTCTCTTCAGCGCCGTCAACGGTGGTGAGAGCAGCTGCAGTAGAGGGGTTCAGAGTACAGAGCCCGCCATGTTTTAGTGAGCATGTCGTGGAACGCAGTCATAAACGGAGCTGGCCTCTGTCGGGAGGATAGTTGATGATGTCCCTTTAAGAACCAATCGTCGAGAAGGCCGGGGGCAGGCTCTTCCAGGGCGACCACTCGAGGCTGAGTTCCTCCACAGCTCACGTGAGTATGCAGATCAGCTCTGAGTCCATGCTGGGCCGCTCAGACTGGGACAGAGAGGGGGCTTTAGGATCCTCACCGGAACACACCCACTCTTCAGCGTCAGATGCTGTCAAGGACATGGAGTCGTCGTCGGCCACCTCTTCCTCAGAAGTGCTGAAGGATACCAAGCCGCTCGCGGCCGACGAGGGGTGTTGATCCTCACGTGTAAAACACACTGGCGAGATGAGGCACTGCGGGAAGAGTGAAGCTCACGGGCAGTGAGCCGATGTGACATCACTCAAACCCGATGGATGAGTGCTGCTGCACCGCAGTTTCTTTCTTTTGGAAGAGAAAGAAATCGGGAGAGCAGAGCGGGGAGGGACCGACTTTATTGAAGAAGGCGATACATGAGCGAAGACAGGCAAGATTAATGTTCTCACAGTGAGAACATGAAGTCTCAGTGAGATCCTGGGAGATCCCCAGACAGGTGACGCACTCACTGTGTCTATCTGCATCATGCACTGGGTCCTTGAGCTACACTCACAAAGCGACATTTGCAACATCATCGCTGAAATTTGCTCAGGAAATGTGCTCTAATTTGCTCCTCAGGTGCCGGATGGCCGCAGGGGAAGCAAATCTCTTCCACTGCCAGTGGCTCCTTCTACGGATGGTCTCGTCGCCGAAGGAGAAGATTCTGATGAGATGGCGCTCTGAGCTGGCTTATATAACCAGACAGCCCCACCCATTTTGGCGGGCTAGAGCGCCATTGGTTTGTGCAGCTACACAAACTTGAACAAATTAGGCTTCAGTATCAGAGTAAAACAGGAGTTTTCCCCATAGTCATCAAGATGACACAATGAGAGTTACCTTTCAATAGGGAACCATGTTTTTGTCACATTGATTATCCATTTGTATAACGATAGTTTATTACAGTGAATTTATCACCTCTGAAAAACAACATTAAACCAGTTGGGGTTTTTTTTCTATCAGACCTACAGTGTGTTTATTTTCCCTCACATCTCTGTGCTGTCATAAGCACCTCACGCACTGACCTGCATGCGCTACAAATCAGTATGGAAGCGGCGTTTCCTCTAATTTGCTCTCATATTCGGGTTGAATAAGACATCCGTGAAGTCTTTTTACATCTCTCTAAAATTATAACTAAAGATATGAGGACATTAGACATTATACTCACAGCCAACTCTGCAACTTGCCTGATGAACTTCTCTTCCGGAGAGCGTACGTTTCTACTCTTTTGTCCCACTTGTGAATGGCCTCGGGTGTTATGCTGTCATGTCTTTTTGCTTTAATTGTGATACTTCACATAGGAACAATGTTGTACAATCAAAACGTATTTTATATCCATCCTGCAGTAGACACTATGGAAAAGACGCTGATTGACAGTTATGAGTATCAGCTTGCAAGACTTGTTGTCAATACAATGACCGTTGGTGCGAAGGAAAATCTTATCACGTATTAATTTTTGTGGGTGAAATATTCCATAGGCGAAAAATTTACAAATATTTTTAAAGGAAGTATCCATTCCAAAAAAAATTAAAAATCAATAAAAAAAATGCAATAATTATAAAATAAAAACAAAACAAAAAAGACTGGCCAAGTGTTCTGTAACCACAGCACTTGCTACATGTTTCACAATACAACATAACTGCAGTAATAATAATAATAGTAAGTGTTATAATAAGTGTAGTGCGAGTGGTAGGCCTATACATGAAGACTTACTTTAATGGTCATGAAAAGGACCTCATGCAAATTACTGAAACTAATCATAGGAGCTTAACTACAAAAAATGCTCATTAATAAATAAATAAAATAAAATAAATAATAAATAAATCTGTCACACCCCTTTGGACTTTTGTTGTGTTTTTATTCCTCATGTGTTCTGTGACCCAGTTTTCCCTCATGTCTGATTGTGTCATTTAGTTCAGGTGTGTCTGGTTAATTATCCTCATTTGCTCCACTATATTAGTTGTGTTCTGTTCTCTGTTGGTCCTCCGGTCTACTACATCCCTACGTGTGTCTCCTGCCTGCTCTATCCTGGATTTACCCTTGTGTGGATTTATTAAAGACTATTTGCATTCATCTTGATCTTCTTCGTGCGTTTACCTCACCGTAGCGTGACAAAATCAGACAGACAGTTTTTGCATCTGAAATCCCGAGCTGGTGGTTGTGTATATAACCCTTCTGCTAGTTTCTTTGCAGTGTTTCCCGGGACCTGTGTGTTTCTGTGCCTTTCTAGGGTAGGTCCTCGATGGGCACCCCCTCTGCTGGGTTCAGAATCCGGGTGCTCGACTTGCAGTGTTTATTTCACTCGTCGATATATGTCCAGACGGTAAGAAAAGCCGGGTTTCGGCTTCATACTTCCTGGATCATGCGGCTATAACACAGGCTTCTGGCCTCCGGTGCCTCACTACAAAAATTTCCTGGACGTCCGGGCTGGGGTTACGCTTTCATGCTACCCTGACTGGTCTACTGTATCTGGGTCGCCCTGAGGGGCTTCCCGATCACCAGGATATCCCCTCTTGCTGAGGCATCGGGCGGGAGGTATAGATGGCATTACGAGAACCTTCCTGTGTACATGCTGTCTCGGGCAGTGCTCCCCTCACCTTTGAGGGTTGTATTTGAGCTTGCCACTCCCGTTTGGCCCAGTACTTCCGGGTATCTGCAAACAGATGCCTGTGTGACAGGCCAAGACTAGTATGATTCTAGGCTCTTGGTCGTATTCCCTTTAAGGAATCTATTCCTGATTCCAAGCCTTGAGCTCTACCCCGGGCCCAAGAGTCTGGCCCTAACAGGTAAGTATTTTGGGGTATGTAGCCTAGGCCTTTGGCCATAGAGAATAACGTCACTGACAGCTGTCTAATGTTCCAGGGGCAACTCCCATAGCAATATGGTAGAGTTGGTACTTAGTGCTCGCCATGGTTCTGGCATGCACTCCCCTCAGCATGGTGGCATGGGTATACCGTTCCCTATAGTGACCCCTAGAGGATGCAGTTCGAAGTTCCCATGAAAGGGAACATCTCAGGTTACTTATGTAACCATGGTTCCCTGAGTAGGGAATGAGACACTGTGTCCTCTAGGTTTCTTGCCATGCTGCGGACGCAAGCTTCAGACGAAGAAGTGAATGATGTGTGCTCCCGGCGCCTATTTATACTATAGTCGCACCAGTAGTGACGTCATGGCTGTCGCCGGCCAAGGAGTTGGTGTTTTTTCAATGTATGCTTCAGACACGGGTCACGACGAGGCGTTCCCCCATAGCGACCCCTAGAGGACGCAGTGTCTCGTTCCTTACTAAGGGAACCATGGTTAGCAACCTGAGACTTTATATTGTATCTATACTTCACTACACTGCAAATCTACAGTTGTACTTCAATTGTACTGCAGTTATACTACTATCTACTGCAGTTTTACTGCATTTGTACTTCAATGTACTGCAGTTATTTTAGTAAAGGATGGTTTAACTATAGTAAACTTAGTAAAATTTGGGGTTTTAGTTGTAGTAAATCCACGGTTAATTTCCGTAAGGGAACCACAAATTAACCATGGTTTTGCTATACTAAACATAGCTTAACCATGGTATTTGTAGTATAACTACTAATGGTAATCAATCAGCATGACTATGTATACAGAGCACTTGATCTCTGCAACGTCCTGATGTACAAAACATACCCTCCCCCCATAAAAAACACGGAGATGTTAGTTCCATATTATATATTATATTAGAGTATCATTATCAACAAATTTGCTGGCGTGATGCCAACAAAAAGATTCTGGAACACTTTGGAATATTGATACCAAAGGCTTTTTTTTTTTGACCCTACACTGACCTCACCACATCAATTTTATGACAGCACCACATGTTGGTCAAAAGTAAAAAGCAATTATGTTAAATTACAAGTTATTGTCAGGGGTATACTTAATCAGTAAGCGGCCTCTTAGGGCCCCATCTGATATTGGCGAAACATATTTGGCAAACACTTCAGTGTATATTTGTGTTCTGGAGAGCATCAAATGTTTATATTTACAGCGTGTTTTGCAGCATTGAGCAATGTAACCAATCACAGACATATCTGAACGTGAGGTGTTTACTGTAAGTTAGAATCCACTCACTGCTCAAAATTTAGAGTTTTTGTCCAGTGCTGAGCTCTGCAAGTTCACGAATCCTCTCATTAAAAGTGTAGATACTCATCCTAGAATGTTTGTTCAATCATCAAATATAATACGGATCACCATCAGACCATGCTGGCAAAAAGCTATTAAAATCTTTTTGATACCTCAAAGTTTTCATATAAACTCATTGTCAAAGTTAATGGCATGATGCCATTAGCTTTGCATGGGAGAGACCATAAATCGCCTAGACCTCAAACTCGGTAGGATGATCCCCATCGTGCACTGCAGCTCAGGCACGCAGACACACATTTGTCCAACACTAGTTGGCACAATAACAAGGCTATTTGTGTTTAGGATCATAACTTTGGAACCCAATAGGGGCTAGAAACAAAATTATTTTTTCATATATATAATTGTTATTATTATATTATTGTTGCTTTTGTTAAAATAATCACAAGATGGTCACAAGATGAATATTCAGATTTTTCCCCCAGTTTGAACTGTTTTATTCAAAAAATTATGAACATTTTGCATTTAGATACAGAAGAACTTTGCCTGTTGAATATTAAAAACAAATGAACAAACAAAAAATCTGCTCATTACCAGACTGGATCTCTTCTCTCCACTTTCCCTAATTGCAGATTCAATTATTAGATTTGTCAGTATTAATATTTTTATGCTTAGATTTTTTGGGGGGGATCAAATTGTAACACCGGGTGTCCCAACCAGACACGATGCGATAAAAAGCATATTTTTCTTGTAGTTTTTGTCCTAACCACCCGTGACAGCGACACGGGATTCTATTTTAGAAACTTTTTTGTTTTTTCTGCGACGTCGCGGCAGGATCAACATACAAAATATGACAGTGATAATCTCAGGTAGTGATTATGTGCTTTATTCAATGTTAAAAGTGTCTAATGTGAGTTTGAATATTATTATTATCTTTATAGCCATAGTGAAAGCAACAATAGATATTTTACCTCAGATCTTGAAAATAAATTAAAGCAAACTTGTAAGTTAAAACTGTGAACTCACTGCGAACCAACACGTGTATTCCATAACAAAGATATCAGTCAGTCACTCACTCACTCAAAACTGTTCAGTCCATTCACATTTGAATCATCTATTTTCCGTGTCCACTTTTCTTTTCTACACACTCGCCATGTTTTTGCTGTAACATCGTATCTACACTTGACCGCAACAAAGCATTGCAAATCATTTGAACGTTGTGTCAATACGATATAAATAGAACGAGTCAGCAGTTTACTGTTGGGGATTTGTCGTGTCGCGCCGCATCCAGTGTTGACAGCATCACTGATTATAACGAGTTCAATTGTATTTTATTGCATCACGCCACACCGCTCGTGTCCGGTGTAGACACGATGTAAGTTAATGTAGCTTTCTGATGCTGCGTTTGAATTTTCATGCCACATTATTTGAAATTAGCGCGGGCCAAACTTTTTTCTCTCACGGGCTGCCTATTGAGGAACCCTGCTTTAAGGCAACATTGTACCATCATGGATCACAAATATAACCAAACCATTATATCTAGTTATGATATCAAAACATTACAATGAGTGTTATTTCAAGGTAAAACATTGAAAATCACGATAACCTTATCCTAAAATGCAACTTATCCTTGCAAGCATGCACACACACACAAGGATCTGCATGTGCACAAGCACGTCACCTCACTGCTTGTGAAAGTTGAGGAAGCAATTCCTCTCAAAAGAAAATCATAATATGTGCAGATATAGTATGTAAATACTGTTGGGGATTTGTCGTGTCGCGCCGCATCCAGTGTTGACAGCATCACTGATTATAACGAGTTCAATTGTATTTTATTGCATCACGCCACACCGCTCGTGTCCGGTGTAGACACGATGTAAGTTAATGTAGCTTTCTGATGCTGCGTTTGAATTTTCATGCCACATTATTTGAAATTAGCGCGGGACAAACTTTTTTCTCTCACGGGCTGCCTATTGAGGAACCCTGCTTTAAGGCAACATTGTACCATCATGGATCACAAATATAACCAAACCATTATATCTAGCTATGATATCAAAACATTACAATGAGTGTTATTTCAAGGTAAAACATTGAAAATCACGATAACCTTATCCTAAAATGCAACTTATCCTTGCAAGCATGCACACACACACAAGGATCTGCATGTGCACAAGCACGTCACCTCACTGCTTGTGAAAGTTGAGGAAGCAATTCCTCTCAAAAGAAAATCATAATATGTGCAGATATAGTATGTAAATTACTATTCTTATAAATTCATTACAAAATCAAGCAAAAATGCAACTACATTTAGATAATAGCTCTTTTCTAGCTCTTTTTTTCCTAACATCATATAATATACTTGTATTCTAACCTAGTATGCCTGCATGGCCTTATGTGATTCCATTACAGTACAATGTTGCCTCAAGGTTTTTTGTAATTTTCTTATGATACATTTCATCATATATTATGTAAAGTTTTTGAAAATACTTCTTTACTTACCAGTGAAGGTGACTCCGATTTTTGTAGGCAATTATATGGATGAAAATGGATGATAAATGCACTTTTCATTGGAGAAAATATAGAGTCATGTGACGTGCACATGTCCTGAAAGTAGAAACAAAATGGACCCCAATTTTTTAGCATTTTCATTGATTAGTACAACATGGTACCATAGAGGGTTAACAGACATTTTAGACATAGCATTGACAGAAAATGCAACTCATACAGGACAGGCCTATGGCCATTACACATGCAGGTGTTTTTCAGCAGGGTAGATGGCCCTTAAGTACTGTATTTATGGGGAAAGTTTAAACTGACAATATTTACTTAATAGACTTATCTGTTACAATTTGATGTGTTTTGATCATATAGCCTATCTTTGTTAATAACTGTTAGCTGTTAATAAATGACAATCTGACAATTATGTATTGCAGTGTATTCTAGGATGACTATTAACTATACTAATATTTTTATCCCTGCTTTGTTGAGTAGATAGCTCATTGATACACAATAAAGATGTTTTCACATTATTGTAGGTGAAAGGGCTTCCTGCATTGATATTATGCTCTGAGGTATTGGTGGCTGCTGGCCGGGAACCCTTCAAAAAAAGGAACTATGATGTTCAAAAGTCATCTACATCAGTGTGGCTGCCAGTTAAAAGACTGGGACAGCGACATCCATTTGCCAGTAAGTTGATTAATTTTACTTTTATTCTAGTACTGAGCTCAGCTACTATAATAATGAAGAGAAGGTAACCGTACATAAATTCAATACTTTGCAAATGTAAGACATCAGTTAAAAATTCTTGATAGATTCCTATTAAAATAATTTTTTATACACTACACTACACTACATGTCAAGACAACCTATTACTTATGCTAGCATTAAGCAAGAGCTGAGACATATCTACAGTAATACCATTCATATCTACTGTAATACCCACAGTGACCTACAGGTGCATCTCAATAAATTATTTCAGTAATTCAACTCAAATTGTGAAACTCATGTATTAAATAAATTCAGTGCACAACGACTGAAGTAGTTTAAGTCTTTGGTTCTTTAATTGTGATGATTTTGGCTCACATTTAACAAAAACCCACCAATTCACTATCTCAACAAATTAGAATACTTCATAAGACCAATAAAAAAAACATTTTTAGTTAATTGTTGGCCTTCTGGAAAGTATGTTAATTTACTGTACATGTACTCAATACTTGATAGGGGCTCCTTTTGCTTTAATTACTGCCTCAATTCGGCGTGGCATGGAGGTGATCAGTTTGTGGCACTGCTGAGGTGGTATGGAAACCCAGGTCGCTTTGACAGTGGCCTTCAGCTCATCTGCATTTTTTTGGTCTCTTGTTTCTCATTTTCCTCTTGACAATACCCCATAGATTCTCTATGGGGTTCAGGTCTGGTGAGTTTGCTGGCCAGTCAAGCACACCAACACCATGGTCATTTAACCAACTTTTGGTGCTTTTGGCAGTGTAGGCAGGTGCCAAATCCTTGTGTAAAATTAAATCAGCATCTTCAAAAAGCTGGTCAGCAGAAGGAGGCATGAAGTGCTCCAAAATGCCTTGGTAAACGGGTGCAGTGACGTTGGTTTTCAAAAAAACACAATGGACCAACACCAGCAGATGACATTGCACCCCAAATCATCACAGACTGTGGAAACTTAACACTGGACTTCAAGCAACTTGGGCTATGAGCTTCTCCACCCTTCCTCCAGACTCTAGGACCTTGGTTTCCAAATGAAATACAAAACTTGCTCTCATCTGAAAAGAGGACTTTGGACCACTGGGCAACAGTCCAGTTCTTCTTCTCCTTAGCCCAGGTAAGACGCCTCTGACGTTGTCTGTGGTTCAGGAGTGGCTTAACAAGAGGAATACGACAACTGTAGCCAAATTCCTTGACACGTCTGTGTGTGGTGGCTCTTGATGCCTTGACCCCAGCCTCAGTCCATTCCTTGTGAAGTTCACTCAAATTCTTGCATCGATTTTGCTTGACAATCCTCATAAGGCTGTGGTTCTCTCGGTTGGTTGTGCATCTTTTTCTTTCACACTTTTTCCTTCCACTCAACTTTGTTAACATGCTTGGATACAGCACTCTGTGAACAGCCAGTTTCTTTGGCAATGAATGTTTGTGGCTCCTTGTGAAGGGTGTCAATGATTGTCTTCTGGACAACTGTCAGATCATCAGTCTTCCCCATGATTGTGTAGCCTAGTGAACCAAACTGAGAGACCATTTTGAAGGCTCAGGAAACCTTTGCAGGTGTTTTGAGCTGATTAGCTGATTGGCATGTCACCATATTCTAATTTGTTGAGATAGTGAATTGGTGGGTTTTTGTTAAATGTGAGCCAAAATCATCACAATTAAAAGAACCAAAGATTTAAACTACTTCAGTCTGTGTGCATTGAATTTATTTAATACACGAGTTTCACAATTTGAGTTGAATTACTGAAATAAATGAACGTTTCCACGACATTCTAATTTATTGAGATGCACCTGTACATCCTTCAATATGGATTATAGCATACATGCTCTCTCTAATCTGTTTCTGTCTGCTCTTTATTTTTCTCAATTGCAATGCTTTTCTGCTGTCCTGACTTGACCTAACAACTTCTGGTCTTAATGAACATCTACATCGATCATCACACTGTGAAATCCTTTTTTTTTCTACATATCACCAACATTGTAAAGGAAAAAAGATGTCCAGCAGCACCAAATCTCGTCCTTTCTCCCCATCCTCTGAACACTACTTTCTGAATCAAATACAAAACAGCATGTCAGGAAGTATGTGTGATTTTCCAAGCAACCCAAATGGCTCTGTGGAAGTAGATCCTGGACAGCATCTTGAGTCAGTTGCTGAAACAGAAATCACCAGTCGGGATGATGGTGAAAAAGAGGATAACAAACAGATGCCTTCTGATGATGACATTGAGAAATCTTTCCGAGTCAATCAAGATGGAAGTATGACAGTAGAAATGAAGGTACGACTCACTATTAAAGAGGAGGAAACAATTCATTGGACAACCACTGTCAGTCGTTCCAGAGTGTACAATCAATTTAAAGGAGCCACCATTTCCTGTCCTGACCTGGATGCTATTTTACGTGACAACTTACCCCCACAAAGTGATACTCTTAATATAGAGGTCAGCGACAGTGACCCTAATGACAGCAACAATTTCTGCCCTGAGGATGGCTGTAAGGTAAATGAAGAGACTGGGATCAGTGGAGGTGCTGCCAGCATGGAGTTAGAGCAGCTACTCTCAACACTTTCCCACTTTCCAGGGATGCACAAGGTACAACACAAACAAGGATCCATTGAGAGCATCAACACTGTTAGTAATACAGAAATTCATAAGAACCATTCATGCTCTTACATGAAAGAGCTGGACAGTGGAGAAGTGAAGCAGGAATACTATATGGTACAGCAGTGTAACCACCCTGTACCGAAGCCTCAATGTACCCTGGCCTCTGAAATTCACACCACAACACGGCTACAACTGAGCAACTACAGATGTTCAAAGAATCTCCAGTTTCAGGACAATCAGAATAAGATGTGCGAGACACCATTACATATTTATGAAAAGCAGACTTGTCAAGAGAACTTCTCAGGCAATACACAACTTAATTTGCAAGGCTTTGGCAGTTCACCTTATGGTTCACCCAATGACTATATAGAATCTCCTGACACCACTTTTCCAGCATCATCAGATAAAATCTCCCATTTCTTTAATGAAGATATACAATCTGAGAAATTGGCAACCATCAAATGTCAGTCAGGTACACACTTCCCAATTTCTAAACCTTATACTTCCACTGACAAAACAAACACCACCTCAACAAAGAGGTCCAAGGTGGCAGTGACACCAATTACCGCATCCTCAAAAGCCTCAGTATCTAAAGGAGTTCTTACTCTTGGTACAACAACAAAGAGAAAGCCAGTTAGAGTAATGTTTAAGTCTGCTATTCCAAAAAGAAAACAAATGGCTAATAAAGCTGACATTCTGAAAGAAATAAAGAAAAAAAGACTTGATATATTAAGCCAGAAAGGAGCTATGAAACTAAAAGAGCATTTCAGAGCTGCTCAAAAACTACAAAAAGGAGAAATAATAATGGAAATGGAAATGGAAATGGAAATGTACCCCTAAAACCTCAAACAGATTGCACATTGAGACAGCAAACATCAGAATATGTTGAACTCTGGCTACAGAGAAGTAAAAAAGTAAAACCTCCACTGCTTAACCAGTACTCTTTAGAAACTATACCCAAAAATAACACAATGGTAAAAGCATCTCTCTTCAAATATAAATCTGTTAATACAATACAACCATCAACAAAGGAAGCTTTTGAAGAGAAAGAGATTTGTGGATATTCACCAAAGACAAAAAAGCCAGAAAAACTAAACAGTGATCATTTAACAAAAACAAGGGAAAATCAGCAGACATATGAGCTAATATGTAAGTCCGACTCATACGACACAGAAAATACTTTGCAGAGACCACTTGATATCCAAACAAAGCCTCCAATAGAACTGATAGATTTGCAAGCACAACAATTCTACACAGTAAAAATGTCTGTAAGGCCAGATATGAAGCCAGTACTTGATCAGCTTTGTTATTACATTCAGTCACTACATGAGATCACACAACACAAACAGACATTGCGTTTGAAAACGTCTAAATGTGTGCCAGATTTTTCTACACATGTGAAATCAACATTTAGCTCTTCCTCTCGGGTACTCCTTGCCTTTCTTTCTGTTATGACTTTAATGAATGGCTTATGCCATTTAAATGCATGTGGTCAGGCTGATGCCAACCTAAGCTGTTCTGAGGCTATGCTCATGCTGCAGTCTCTAAAAGAATTGGCAGAAATAGAAGACGCAGAGCATCTAAGGAAAAGTCTATCCGACCTTCACAACTCAGCATCTGTTCAGCTCTTACAGAGCTGGAAGAGCTTCCAAGTACTGATCAATAAAGCAAGGTGTAGCAGTGCCACACCAGAGACCACTGTGAGTGAGTCCCATCAAAGTCCAAGTTCAGAGGAGGAAGACCATGCTATCCAAGTGCTGATGGAACATTTAGGTGTTCCTGAGCGAGTCAGAGAGGAGTTGGCAGCCCTCAACCATTTAGATGAAAACATGATATGCAATCAGACAGAAGACACTGACAATGTTAGTGATTCAATCCCAGCAATGAAAATTAATGGATTTTCAGAGCTCCACTCTAAAGAGAAAATGGCTTGTTTCTCAGATTTTTTGCTGGAAGATTATGTGAACATCTATGTTAATTCAGTTATTGATAGAGCTATAACTGCACACCTTAAAGATATTTAAACGATTCACAGGTTTTCATGGTAGGCTCACTGAAACTACATGAAAATGATCTTGTGATTGGTGATAGATACCAACAAGATGTGAGAAATGACAACTTTTACGATACAAATAAAAAAATACAAGGGGATGCAATAAATGTTTCTTATATCTGCAAGGATATGCCATCTGGTGAATTTAGCTTTGGGGCTGAAATGTACAGTGAGTTAGAGAAAGTAGGACACAAAAGACAAGAAGAAGAAACTTTTAAGAAACATCAGGAAAAGGTAGAAGAGATGAGAGTAGAGAGACAAAGGGAAATTACTGTGGGAAGTGGTACATGCAAAGAAAATAGTTCTAAATGGGAGAAGAATTCTAAATCTCTGAAGACAGTATTAAAAAAAGAAGAGTTGATAAGAAAAGTAAACGAAATAGAAAAAGACAGAGACACAGTTGAAGAGGAGGGGTCTAAATTATCAGAATCACTTGTTACCTGTATAGGAAAACTAAATTTCTCTGCAAAAGAAAAGGTCAACTTCCAGGAGGAGAATGGAAGCAATAATGATGAGATCTTTCCTAATGAGAGGTTTTTCAGTAAAGAAAAAAATCTTACTGTGAAAAGTCCTGGACCAAATGATAGAGTAGAACAAATATGCTCAAAAGAGACAATATCAGGACATTGCCAAAATGAGATTCAGTCCATTCAAACTCAAGATCAGTTACACAATAAAACAAAAAGAACAGATAGGGATATTGTATTACCTGAGGTGCAAGGTATTCCTCAAACTCATAATGAATCAAATATAGAAGTGGATGAAATACAACATTCAAAAACATACCAAGACTTCTGTATGGAAAGTATGACTTATTCTGAGGAGGAACATGTAATCCTAGAAGCACCAGAACGCTACACCATCTATCAGGAGAACTTTGTGGAGATTCCTGAAGAAACCATTGAGTATGAAGAAATTGAGAAAAATGTTAAGGAGGAAAGTACTGTTGCAAAGCCTATTGGTAGTTTACAACACCAGGAAAAATCAGTGGCTAAGAGAACTTATAATACAGAACAGACTACTGGCAAAAGGGTCTTGAATCACATAAGTGTAACTAATCAAGAGGCATCAAAGACTATCAGAACCACAGAAAGTGGATCAATGGATTCTCTCTCATCATCATTAGCATTCAGTTATGATTCCAAAAACAGTGATTTGGCAAAAGATAAAGAGGTACACATTCAGACCAACAGAGTGAAATCTATCAGAGACATGTTTCTTGCTAAGAGCAATACAGACATGCAACATGGACAGACACAGATGAGCAGCCCAAGTTCTAAATTGTCAGATTACCAACTTGAATCTTCCTACAGAAAAGAATACCAATTATTAACATCCTCAGAGGTATTGAGGGAAGAGAAAAACACATGCAGGATGTCCATTGCCAAGGGTTATGTAAAAAGAACTATTGAGCAGCTTTATGGAAAAGGCTCTAAAGGATGTAGTTCTGATGAGAAGAGAACTCCTTCAACTTGCAAAGTCGAGAAGAGAGAAGGTCTTAGAGGCACAAATGCCTCAACTCTGCCCTCCCTCCACCAGGTTCACACAAAATCCATTCCAGATTTGTCATACTTTAATGCCACAAGCTCAGTAGATAGCTTCAATGAGCCAATGAACTGTGTCACTCTGAATGCCAGGGTGGGACCCAAGGATGCAGTCTTAATTGATAAGGGTGTAGGGTCTTAATCGCTGGTTACTTAGGGAAAACCAAATGAGTCTGAAATTTATTTCGGAGAATGAAGACACATCCAAGCATATAAAAGACATGGATGTGTTGGCTGAGTCAGAGTGGAATTCTGTAAAAGAGGATATCCCATATTCCTTATTTGGCCATTCTCCTATGATGCCTGACAAGGATCCTTCTTTCACAGAACAAGAGGAAGAGTGCCCAGGGAGGACAATCACCTACTTTCACCTTCCAAATGCCAATGATTCTGATGTACAGCCAGATGAGCAAAAAACTGACAGTCCAAAAAGGAAAACAGAAAACAAAGTGACTCATTTAACAGAGCCTCCAAAATGTTGGGCTGAGAAGCACAGCATTGTAACTGTCTTCACACAAATGGACATAAAAAAAGCAGCTAACAAGGTGCATCCAATGATAGAAACTACACCTCCTGTAATTACTCAGCCAACCAAAGGACAAAGTGTAGGAGTCACAAGACACTCTGCAGAACCTGATGCACTGGAGATCCTATACATGTTTTGTGGACAGCACTGCCCCATTCTTTAAACTTGCTTAGCATTTAAATATATATTTTGAAAAGTAATTGCTAAATGAATTATGTCAATAATCATGTGAATGCCATTAATTATTTTTGAAAAATGCTCAAGATGCATTTTTAAATACTGAACAACTCAGCACGCCATTTTAAAAACACTGCACTCATGTGCAAAACAGCAGTGATATGCGGCACAATTACATCTAGGATATGTTAATATAGAAAAAAACTATTTGAAAGTAGCAATAAAATGTAAGGCGACAGTTATATAGCAGTATAGTACATGTGCAGTACCTGTTCCCTTTCATGAGAACTTCGAACTGCGTCCTCTAGGGGTCGCTATGGGGAACGCCTCGTCTTGACCCGTGTCTGAAGCATACATTGAAAAAACACCAACTCCTTGGCCGGCGACAGCCATGACGTCACTACCGGTGCAACTATAGTATAAATAGGCGCCGGGAGCTACACATCATTCTCTTCTTCGTCTTCATTGACTGTTTTGTTTGAAGCGTGCATTTCTGTGGTAAGAGCGATCTCTATTTATCTCATTATGGCGAGCACTAGCAAAGCATTTAAGGATGTGTGCATTCGTGTTGACGTTGTTTAACATCTGATGACACATACGAATAACCCTCCAGCCTTCCTTTCTTCCTGTTTTTCATATAAAGAATAAGAAGGAATGGAAGAGGCCTTTTAATCCTCACGCATCCATCGATTCCAGCATACAAGTTATGCCAACATCGAGGCGATGCGCAAAAGTGGTTATGAGAAGATGCCCCTATAGAGAGACGCTGGCCAGCTATCTCTCTATGGGTAAGACGTCCTCTAAGACTCCCCTCCTTGACATCTCGCTCGGATGCCAGGGCATACACAGCAGCAGCTGGTCGGGCTGTCGCTTCATTGTACACGATGGTGATGCTCCAAGCATATCAGGCTGATCGGCTGAAAGACCGGGATAGAAGTCCAGGTCTGAGCCCGAACAACCCAGGGGTCCTAGCCCGTCTCAGTTTTGAGGATCAGATACTGGCTCAGAAGGCTAGTGTCACAGCTTGCGCTCCTCCCCCGCCCGCGGGTAGGGGTAGGAAGAATCGCGAGTCAAAGGAAAGTAAGTAAAAGACCTAAGGGATGTGATCCAGACAGGGTGTCAGCGCTTTTGTCCGGATCAGAGTGATACCTCAGTATCTACTCATTTCCTTCGGGGGTCTTACATCTGCCCTTATCTTCACCTTCCTAATTCCCCTGTAACCACCATCTCTCCACCTGACCGAGGTTAGGTGGGAAATTTCCTGCATTATAGTCTCCTATACTGGACCTATTAAGTTTGGTTGGTTCTATGGCTTCATAGTAACCATCTTACTGATGGTCCGGTCTAGAGGCTTCTTCGGACAGAGCTCCGACACGGGAACCATGGTGGGTGAGTATGATCCATGTCTAATACATGTATATATGAATATATATGTGTATCTAACGAGACTGGTGATTGTGTGTAAAAATAACCCTTCTGCTAGTTTTCTTTGCAGTGTTTCCCGGGACCTGTGTGTTTCTGTCCCTTTCTAGAGTGGGTCCTCGATGGGCACCCCCTCTGCTGGGTTCAGAAACCGGGTGCTCAACTTGCAGTG
>NW_015506635.1:91915-103127 GCF_001515645.1 Sinocyclocheilus grahami
AAGTAAATTATTGCTAGCTGTTCCAGCTTTGGAACATGCTGCAGGTCGAGCCCCCTTCTCGGATTGAGAACTGGGTGTGTTGCTACCTCAGCTGAATAACTGCTAGCTGTTCCACCATTGGAACATGCTGTAGGTTGAGCTCCCTCTCGTTTGAGAGCTGGATGTTTGCTCCCTCACCTACAGATTTACTGCTAGCCACTCCAGCATTATAGCCTTAGACATAGCGTTTGGGGATACCCTATTTCTATCTATGGGCTGCTCTTTCAGGGTGCCACGAGAACCCCTAGAACGGTATTCAAGTGTGTGTACGTTATGCTTTGCCCACTTTTCTAAAATCCACATAGCTGGTAAGTGTGCATGTTATGCTTTGCCACTTTTCTAAAATCCACATAAGTGGTAAGTGTGCACGTTATGCTTTGCACACTTTTCTAAAATCCTGTATGGTAAGAGCTAAGCACAAAGACTCCGTGCTCTTTTTGAGTGGTTTAAAACCGTGGTTCCGCCTTGGGCACCACTCCTCCTATGTATCCTCTGGATACATACTTAACAGGGTGTTGCTACTAAGGGGATGTATTTATACTATAGTCGCACCGGTAGTGACGTCATGGCTGTCGCCGGCCAACGAGTTGGTGTTTTTTCAATGTATGCTTCAGACACGGGTCACGACGAGGCGCTCCCCATAGCGACCCCTAGAGGACGCAGTGTCTTGTTCCCTACTCAGGGAACCATGGTTACATAAGTAACCTGAGACGTTTCTTCTGGTAGGTGGGACTTTCAGTCATCAGGTTATAAAACTTGCATAGTTTTAATAAGAATTGATGTCTG
This sequence comes from Sinocyclocheilus grahami, assembly GCF_001515645.1. Classification (NCBI taxonomy): domain Eukaryota; kingdom Metazoa; phylum Chordata; class Actinopteri; order Cypriniformes; family Cyprinidae; genus Sinocyclocheilus; species Sinocyclocheilus grahami. Next base: position 92,741 of record NW_015506635.1, read on the forward strand.
ACTTATTTACTTGCTTAATAACTGTGCATAGTTTACAGTGTAGCTGATGGTCCATACGAAGTAGAGTAGTTATATATAAAATGTTCAAAATAAAGGAGTGGTGCCAAATAAAATAAATAATCAAAATAGAAAAAACATCTATCAACCTACAAATTATTTATTTGACCTTTCTACAAAAGAAAATAAAATAAATAAACACCTTTAGTATACTCAACACCCTGCCTAACCCTGGTCTAAAAAAAGTATACAAAGGGTGGCACACCCTCCTACTTTAGTGTGTTTAATTCAATCGGTTCAAAGTATGTTGGCTTTTGTCAAGTGACAATCAACTGGTTTCTCCTTCTACATATCAAACAAATTACAGAGTGAAACTCACAACACAAAGCTTTAGAAAAGAGAGAACTGTAGATCCACATACGGTTACTTCACTAATACATTATAAACGGAGATTATAAACACATACCTATAAGAAACTAATAAGGAAATAACTGTAATCACCATTCAAAGTTACCTTCACGTGGATGCTCAGAACCATCTGGGTGACAACTCTCTGCTCATTAATCACTTGAGAAGCTCTCTGATGCTTCTCATTTCATGAACTGTGCATCCTTGTTTTATTTTCCATCCTCGTTTGCACCTCCCAACTAGGTTGAAAGGAAAAGATAAAGGAGAAAAAATTATATCTATGCAAAAAGGCTACAAATTCATTTATTACCTCTTGAAAGCACAGAAGGTACTGAGTGAATGGCTAAATAAAGGTCATATCTGTCTTTTTGAATCAGATTCAGGAAGAGCTTAATTGCCAAGTGTGTTTACACCAGCATTTCTCAAAGTATGGGGTGTGCTCCACTGAATTTTGGTCATTTTTGTGCCCATCTCTATATGCTTCACTGAAAACAAAATACAGATCTCAACTTAACATTGAGCATGACTTGAGAGTGGCAGTATCAAGCCTACAACCTTATTTTGAAAAGATGTGTACTTCAAAACAGGCTCATTGCAGCCACTAAAATAGTGAATAATATTATACATTTTTTGTCAATTTTGTTTGTTGTTTTTGCATGCAGTTTGCAAAGTGACAAAATGAAGCAAAGCACAAGTAGTCCACACTTTTATTTTCTCAGTTTCTGAAATGGATGTTATCAGAGGTAAAATGCAAACACAATTGCATTATTATTATTATTATTATTATTTACTTCTGAACAAAGTCTTAATTCATGCAAAGTGTTAATATAATTGCACTTTTATTTTCTCTATTTGAAAGTTTTTAATGCTGTTATGTTTTTAAAATGTGATGTTAATAAAATTTATTTGAATACATTTTAACAGTTAAACTTAAAGCCTGTTTGCTATCATTTTGTTGGGGCGACTGGGGTCAGGTCGGGCTCGGAACCCTTCCCTACCTCCAAAATGGGGAATGGCAGAAAAGGTTTGAGAAACACTGGTTTACACACACAAGGAATTTGTCTTGGTGTCAGGAGCTTCCAGTACAGAAAGTACAAACATAGTGCAGACATATAATTTAAAGTAATAAAAACACTAATAATAAAGAGAACATAAATTATAAATAACAATATAGTAATAAAATATAGAGAGAAAGAAAATGTCAGTAGACAGAATTGTGAATGTGCATTTGTGCTATTTACAGATGAAAGTTTTGATGCCCAAAGCACATATCCATACTAAGTCATATGATTTCTATTCATCTCGCAATGTTTGTTTATTTTATATTTTTTATGGCCATACTGGCTGTGACAACTAAGGGAAAGTTGAAGATATTACATTAAATTTAAACAATTATAAATTGTCATAAATTTGTTTTGTATGTGGTGATTGTTTGTAAATGTGAGGCTTTTTTAGAAATGTTGTGGAAACGTTAGATTCATACAAACTGGTTTTATTTCAGCACTCATACATTCTAATAAATAAAAAATAAAGGTTCCAAAAGGTGTTTTTTTTATATAGATGTTAAAGGTTCTTCTAACCACACATGCCAAGTAAGAACCTTTATTTTTAAGAGTGTATTTAGCAAATGTTTGTTTGAGGAAGCTCAATACTGTAAGACTGTGACAGTGTGTACTGTACATTACACACACTATGTAGAAAAAATTATATTATACCGTTTTGTCAAAATGCATAACTTTAATCAATGGCAGCTGATATGTATTAATATTTTTTTTAATGAAATGTAATAATTTGTTGAGTTAAATATTGTTTGTTTCCTCTTTTTAATGAACTGGTAATATTTCTTTCTCAACATGTATTTACCAATGGAGTTCAGACTGACCACTATCTTACAGTAGCATCATTTGTACTGCCATAGCACACTAAATCCAAGATAGTGGCAGCAAAAGTTTTCATAAAAATCTTTACATTAAAGAGCAAGTTGATTTATTCATTGATTGTGTCTGACTGTGGTTTTTATTTTGTTCATCACACCTCACATCAGTTTAATTTCTACCCACCCATACGTAAAAACTAAGTACTGATACTGAATGTTTTTTTAAACAATAATTTAAACAATTAAAACATACACAATTTTTGTCCTGTTCTTTAATTATTATACATGTGTTTTAATTAATGAAGAGGTTACATGGAAATGTTTATACTTTTTGTTAACTACTGACCATGACAATGATTTTAAATGAATTATTAGGCAAAAATGTTATTAAAATATTGAAGGTTTTAAATATGGGTAAAATAGGACATTAAAGCATGATCAGCATTATATCCATATGAGTTTCCTTAAACAGTTCAAAGTCATTACTCGGCTAAATATATCTTTGGGAAGTAAAGCTAATTATGTCACATTGAGGGGTGGGTCAGAGCTCATTTCAGAATCACAGCAGGAAAAGAAAAGGTAAGAAAAAAGGCATATGGAGATATAATGCCTTTATAAAAACATATGGAGCTTATAATATGACAAAACAAATTGAATTTGTATTGTGCAAATTTGAATTATGGACAAGTGTCATTTAACAAAACTGAATAGTATGTGGCATTTAACATAGTTCTGAATTAGATTTTATTTTACTTGAATATTAAACATTTGAAATTTAACACGATATTTGACGATATTTTTATGGCAGAGTTTTATAGACATGTATTTTCAAACAGCAATTTTTTTTGTTCTGAAATCTTAGACTGCAAATATCCAGTTTTTAAAAATACAGCTTCAAGTTTTCAAGATGAAGAGGAAATTCGGAACATCAAATTCAATATTCTATAATTCAATACGCAGAAATTCAGATCGTACAGGTCAGAGGTAATCAACAGGGAAGATCTCCGAAAAGTCAAACAAAGCATTGTTGAGCGTAAGGAGGTAGCATAAGTGATTCTTAAACTTTTATGGCTTATATACTTATGTTAGGTTAGCATTCTCAGCATGTGAAACATTTGTCTAAGCCAGTGGTTCTCAAACTTTTTTACTCCAAGGCCCCCCTCCTCTCCAAATCAATACATACTTTGCAAAAAATGTCACTGCACAACTTAAAAGTACGTAAACCTTAATTATACAGTAACTTTAACAAATAAGCACAAGTCAACCTGCCATACCAAACAAGACCACAGGGAGACGCCAAAGGACCGCATACACAGATCCATGCAGAATAACGAAACACACCAAAATACAAATGAAAAATGAAACCATTCTGAATGTGTGGAGACTCAGCGATCGAAAGGCGGGTCTATATCATCAGTGAATAGTTCCTCTGTCAGAATAAGTGAATTTTAACCGTTTGATCAGAAACTTCTCCAAAACACGCGCTTCTTCAGTGAGTATCTGTTATAAAACACTTGCTGTACATTCATTTTGACAACTACATGAATATAAAGAACTATGTTCAAGTAGAAATATGATTTTATAGCGATCCGTGCGCCATGAGCGTTGATACACGGTTTGTTTGTGCATCAATAATAACGGACACATGCGCGCTTAGTGTATGACTCCTGTATGTCACTATAATAGTCTTTACTTGCACCCCCATACATAAATAATATGAAATTAAATAAAAACATTTGACTCACATCGATAACTCGTGCAATGCAATATGTGACGTGATTTGCAGTCATTCGTAATGTCATAGCATTTTATTTTAAAAATGGATCGGTTCCTTGTGCTAAATAGCCCGACTAAAGATTTTTTTCTAAAAAGAAAAGCTGGAGTTAGGGATGTAACGATTACCGGTTTGACGAAATCATGATAAAATTTCCCCACTGTTAATATAACCGTTTCATATTTTAGTTAACATTATAACCGTATTCGATTACCGCAATTTGAGCAACTAATGATAAATAAATACTCTAGCATAAAGCACAGTTTTTAAGTAACAGTCTCATGTGCGCACATCACGCAGAGTAGTTTCGTTTTGTGTGAAAAGACGGCAGAAAAGCTGGGAGGTTTAAAAGTGTGCTAAGGGCATAGGTGCCGATCCCTGAGCACCCACGGAAAAACACGAGATAGTCTCCATTCATTTGAACCAATAAGAATTGGATTGCAGCTTTTACGACTTTATTCTCGTTTTCATAGTTAATTTGAAGCTGTTTTGGCGTTATTTTAATGGCAAATGTCAAGAGTGCATTATTGTAATACGATAGGGTGCCAGCACAAATCTATCGGATTGAAGCGGGCTTGCTCTCCCATATATATAGTGATCAAGGCTCTGTGCTGATCAGATATTACATGTGTGCGCCCTCAAGCTTTGTCCTGTGTACACGAGAATAAGTGCTTATTGTAAACAGGTATTTATTAAATCATTTTATTTAGTGAAGCGCAACCCTCATAGAATGAATGTGTGTATTATTTGGTTAATAATGTATTTGCAGTCCGTGTGTTTCACTTCGCAATTGGGGGTTGGGCACCCACCGGCAGAAAATCGGAAATTATACAAATGAATTAATTAATTATATGAATGTATCTCTGAAGGTTCTGACTGTCTTCAGAAAAGATTCGATGGTCTTTTGTTTTCATCTTCGCTCCATGTAATACCTAGAGAAATGTTCTTAATTGCAATGCTGTTTTGTCTACGGAGTTCACGGGAAACAGCTCTAATTCACCTTTTCCATAAGCGCTACCTGCTGTCATAGACTAATTTTACAGAGACTTATATTTACATTCAGGTTGTGTGCGGATTTTGTCTGGCCAAAAAACAGACCGAATTTGCCCTACTGTAGCCTAAATTTGGACCAGTTGATGAAAAACAAGCTTATTTATTCTACACATTTAAACAAACATTTAAAATTCAGATAAGTTATTTAGAATTATTTATGGAGCAGATAAAATACATATAATCATTAATTATTAATTTATCATTTTGACTTAACACTTTTCTTTATTTAACACTTTCTTTGATGCCTTAAATACGGGACGATTCCATATTATACGGAACGGTTGGCAACCCTACCCCCACCCCAGCTCAAAGCTTTCGGTTACCGCTCCGCTAAAGATCCGCTGATTCCGCTAATCCGCTCCGTGTTTTCTCGCCGCTCCGCAGCATCACTCACAATCGATGTGCCGCTATCTGGAGTGGAGACCACAGTTCCCGAAGGTCGTTCCCCCACCCCAGCTCAAAGCTTTCGGTTACCGCTCCGCTAAAGATCCGCTGATTCCGCTAATCCGCTCCGTGTTTTCTCGCCGCTCCGCAGCATCACTCACAATCGATGTGCCGCTATCTGGAGTGGAGACCACAGTTCCCGAAGGTCGTTCATTAACAGGTAGATGTATTACAATCCACATTACAGATTCGCTGAATTAATAATTTGGTAGTTTGTTTTTGTATTTCTGTCTGTAAAGTGATTAAAAGGGATTACAATAAAATGTCCACGTTCTTAGAATTAGAATGTCTGATCAAATTATTATACCCGATCAGATCTAACATAAATAACACAAAATTCACACTTTAATTCTTGTAATTAAGTATATTTCCCATTATAATCAGTTGTCTTGATACTAGTAATCTAAAACACATCATATTTTATTAAAACCCTATTAATAGTAGGCCTATAAATAGTTTAAAAATAATATAAATGTTCTAAATGAGTTGTTTATTTGTATATAATATAGATTAATGCTGTAAAATATTTAAATAAATGTCTAATACTTATAGGGGAGAGTGGGCTAAGATTAGCCATTTTTTACTTATGTGGTCCTCAAGGGAAAATGACGCAGAAATACAAAGAAAGTATCTATCCTATCCTATCCTATCCGAATGAAAGTATTCACATCATTTTAAATGATCAGAATGTATCTATGACAAATGGTTCTAAAAACATGGTTTCTTATAAAAAATGGTTCTCATAGCTCAGTTTGCCACGGGTTAGGGGTAAGTTGACCCGAGTCGAGTCAGTGGGTAAGATGCACCATCTGGGTGTAAAATGACCATCTGGCCAAATCTGATTCAAACCCATGTGAAATAAATAACAATTTAAAAACTAATTTAATAATTTCCTTTTAAAAACAGTCCTATTTCTTTTCATAAAGTTAACTTTAACAACATAAAACCAGCCAAATGACGTTTAAATTTCAGTATTTAATTGTTTGCATTTCTGAAACAATATGTTGAACACCAAAGTTGTAGCCTTCCTAAAAACAGACTAAACAGAGTTTGTTGGCCATTAGTGACTACACGTGGAAAGATATATCTGATTATAATGTGATGAAAAGCATTTTCTGGTTCTTATCAGAGAAGGATTTGGAGCACTTGTACACTGTCCCTATCAAATAATATGTATAGATGATAAACTAAACCAGTAATATCACATTAAAACACCAGTTTATAATTCAGAGATTTAACTTAACTACAGTGCTTTATGGTGGGGTAAGTTAAAATGCTGGCTCAATTTAGCCCACAACATCTGGCTCACTTTGCCCCATAGCTGCCATTTTTGAAGAAAAAAAAATAGCTACTGTTACTTACCAGTTCAGGCTAATATTTAGCTAAAAAATTTGCATGGTTTTATATGTTGCTAAATCCCCTATATGTATCATAAATATTTTTAGACCTGGATAAATTTGCTTTGATGTAACAACCATTAATTCTGTTATGCTAAACTTTTACTTTGACAAGCCAAAAACAGTTTTTAAAGTAAATGGGTGCCTTCCATTCCCCCCATGTGTTTCTCCTTTTCTCAGTCTGGCAGAAATTACGGGTGGTTCCAAAACACATGGTCACATGACAGTAAAAGTGTACAGTTGCCAAGATACAGGGGGTGGGTAAACTTACCCACTGGCTCAACTTACCCCACTCTCCCCTACTTCCATTGAAGATGAGGCAGAAGCAGGCTCAGAGAGAGAGGGAGAGCCCACTTATCAAAACATCTACAATAAAGTCTGAAATTAGAGTGTGCGGTCTTCTCTTTTAATTGTATATTTGTAACAACTGGATCATTTGTATTAACAAGCACCCACCCCCCCAGTGCCCCTTTTTTGGTTTGGGCCACTGCCCCTCAAAATGTCTGTGCATGACCCTGACCTGTGATGTTATGGAAGAAACTCCAGAAAGTTCTGGTAGAGCTGCATGATGAGGTTCACAAGCAGTTGACTCCATAGCCACTAACACGTTTGTCATGTCAACAACTGTTTTGGGACGACATCTTATTCTTGGCCAGTTTTTTATTTCATTTTTATTTTTTTTAAGTATTACTGACCGAAATGTTTATTTTTTAGAGAGCGAGAAAATAGTTTAATTCATTAAGACCATAAGTTGCCTAAACAAATGTAATTTATGTAGTAATTTATCTTCACCCATCTTATATACAAATACAGCTATTCATTCTTCTGACTCATGAAGTTGCAAACCTGTTTCTTTCTTTCTTCTGCAGAACACAAAAGACAACATTTAAGAACGTTGGGATTCCAAAAATGACATCTTATTCTTGGCCAGTTTTTTATTTCATTTTTATTTTAAGTATTACTGACCGAAATGTTTATTTTTTAGAGAGCGAGAAAATAGTTTAATTCATTAAGACCATAAGTTGCCTAAACAAATGTAATTTATGTAGTCATTTATCTTCACCCATCTTATATACAAATACAGCTATTCATTCTTCTGACTCATGAAGTTGCAAACCTGTTTCTTTCTTTCTTCTGCAGAACACAAAAGACAACATTTAAGAACGTTGGGATTCCAAAAAATTGACTGTCCATTTTAAATGTCACTATGCTCCACAGAAGAAAGAAATTCATACAGCAGGGGTTCTCAACTCTGGCCCTCAAGGTCCACTTTCCCCTGGCATACAGGTTTCTAGCAACATGAGTAGACAACAATGAATTTTATGGGAGAGCTAAACAGTCTGGGGTTTGAGAAAAAAAAAAAAAAGCAGACAGAAATCCAAAAATCTCATTTTTATTGAGCTGATAGCAAACACACAGCTGATTAAGTGGGAAGACAGCAATTACGCATCTGCAATGGTGACCTCCACCTCAACACCAGGCTCAATGCTGATGCTGGTGATCTGCTTGACGATCTCAGATGGACTGTGTAGATCAATGAGACGCTTGTGAATCCGCATCTGGAATCTGTCCCAGGTCTTGGAACCTTCGCCACATGGAGTCTTGCGAGTAGTGATACGCAGGGTCTTGACAGGGAGAGAGAATAAGAAAATGGAACCAAATTTAGGATGAGAATCTAATAACAAGCATCTTAAAAACTGGGACATTCTCTTGGCAAATGTCTGTCTGTGAATGATACGAGTATTTAATTGAAGCCCTTTGAAACTTCCATTTGATTAGAACAGTTTAGATATGAGAAGATCAAGAAGTCAAAACTGGTCCTCACCTTGGTGGGCATACGCACAGGTCCCTTCACCTTGAGACTCTTCTCCTTGGCACCTCGGATCAAATCAGCACACACTAAAGAGAAAAAAATACTTAATGACAACATGCCTGACCTATTCAGAATCACAAATCAGAGTTTTGTGAAAAAAGGCTCAGAATAGCGTATAATATAGCTCATGTTTATGTCATTCATATATTATTATCCTCATTGCCATCAATTTAGTACTGCTAGAGCACTGGGGTGCACGCATACCTTTTTCCAGAGATTTGACATTGCGGCTGGTCAGAGTGATGCGGATTCGGTGGATTGCCACCTCGGACTCAACAGGAGCCTTACCAGTGTCTTTGAATGCCTGCAAAACATACATGTACTGTTAATAAACCTTTTAAACTGTGCAAACACTGGCAATTCTGATACTCAACAAATACTTGCCCTTTTCTCCTAAATCACTCTTGAGTTATAACCCAGAAGACTGACATACTCACTTAACTTAGATCAAACTAGGCAAGTCAGTCAGGGAGGGAAGCGGTCTTTATTCACATGTAAAACATTTAATTCTAAACAAGCCAGAAATGTGACTTTTACTTTGAAACTTCTATGCTCCACTACTGTTTAAAAATAAATAAAACTTTTCTCTGGCAATGTTGTTAATACTGTTGAGTACACAAACACTTGTTTGGTTTACTACTCCCAGCTGCTCATTCAAAAAGATGTCGGATCAAATATGTACTCTTAAAACCATATGCACTACAATATAAAACACAACATTGTCATAACTTATTCACCGATTCCGAACTGCTCAAACTCTAAAAGCCTGCAAACCATGCATCAACGCAACGCCGTGACATCAATTCAGAAATACGGTGCGGCACTTGTTTACACGAGCTGTTTAACACCTCAGTACAGACTCAAAGGACAACAAAGATCGCTTCTGTGTGTTAATACGATATTAGTAAAACCTCAATTTACCATGGTTACTAGTTCCTGACCGACTTAATCGTGGAAATTATTGAAACGCGAACAGCGGTGAGTCAGGAAGAGCGCAACACGACCTCGCTCCGGTCCTTCCTGAAAAGAAGGTTCAAAGGCCTGCTCGTTCATTTATAAGATGCATCCGGGTACTGCGTGACAACAACACCGCGTCAACACCTCCGCCGGAACAAAAATATGGCAAGCCGTTTTAGCATTTAAAAGTTTGTTTTGACTATCCATAAATATAATTTAAGATAGGAACAATTGTATTTTGAGGAGTCATAATTATAATTCGACTAGTCACAATGACAATTAGAGATATCTGCAATTATAATTGCACTAGTAAGAAATCGGATTAGAGATATCTCTAAATACTTTATGACTAGTCAAAACTCCATTGAAGATATCTGTAATGACGTCATGGATATCTTCAATAGGGCGTCACACATACGCAAAGGTAATTAGAGATATCTCTAATTCAGTTTCGACTAGTCACAATTATATTTGAAGATATCTGAATTGTACCTGCTCCTTGTCGAATGTGGTGTTGTGTGATATGAGACTAAATTAACTCAGCTCCTCCCAGAGCCCCTCCCCGACTAATGCTTAGTGCTAACTGCTAACAACAGTGGTCTGCTTTT
>NW_015506635.1:103137-103388 GCF_001515645.1 Sinocyclocheilus grahami
TGTAGGAAGATCTGACACTCAAAGTATTTACTCCATCCATTCATAGTCCGCAAATCTTGTTAATCAGTCAAAGAATCTTTGGACTGACTGCCGATTGCTTTCTCGATGTGGTCTTCTCTACTTTCGATCCCTTCTCGGGGTTTATCTTAAAAAGGCATCTGTTGAATGGGAAAAAATCCTTAGTAATAAAACATGGACTGTAACATATGCTGTGAATATATTAAAAACCAAGGCAGAATAATAAGACTTTG
>NW_015506635.1:103641-108617 GCF_001515645.1 Sinocyclocheilus grahami
AAAACTACACAGTAACATCAAATGAAACCTAAAGTTGACACTTTTTGAAGATTTTAAATGACTAACGGTAAGTTCCTGGTCAACGCCGAAGTTTGAAACACACACTGGTTTAACGATTCAAAAAGGTAAACATTCTAAATGCTAGGATTCAAATATAGTAGAAGTAGCATAACCAAATTAGAAAACATGTCAATTACTTTAACTTACCTGCTTATTTTCACCTCACATCGAAGCTTGAACGCAAATCTGAAGGTCGAGTGACTCCTTCGCGCGCGCAGCTAAAATTTTTAACTGTATTTCAAAAATACGTGAAAAAGCTGTAAAATAAAACGGTAAAATTCCGTCAAATAACAGTTTTTTTTACAGTGATGATGATGATTTTCTGCTGTGTTCAATGATGAGCGCCAATGTATTCTTTTAACATTATATCAAATGTTGCAACAGCTGACATGAGGCCTATACAAATCCTTAGCTACTGATTTTACATGTGTTCATTTGTAAACTAACAAAGGCTAACACAACTGAATCCACAGCACATGTCTCAACATTACGATATAGAATAGGACAAAAGCCTGTCTGAGTCCTCTCTGTGTAGTCTACCACTTTTACACATGCTCCAGCTACATTTTTATTTCCATACTTTTGAATTACTTCTGTATAAAACAGTTTAAAATGACCCAAAGACGCAGGACCTTTATTATACAACTCTTAGACAAAATGGCGGATGACAACAGTTTCCAAGCTAGGATTGGTTAATAAAATGTTTAAGGTGGGGCTTAACAAAGATGTATTTGAATGCACATTTTAGATATCTTTTTTTTAGATATAATTTTGACTAGTCACATTGTTAATTCCAGATATCTACATTGAAATTTTTCCTAGTCACAAAGCTAAATGCAGATATCTCCGAAGAAAGATCTTCCTAGTCAAAAATCTGATTGAGATATCCAGAATTAAATTGCAGATATCTTTAAATGAGTTTTGACTAAGAAGAATTCCAATTCAATATATCTCTTATTAAGTTTTGCCTAGTCAAAAATCCAATTCAAGATATCTACAACTGTAATTTGACTAGTAATAAATTACTTTCAGATATCTACAAATGTATTTTGGATATCTTTAAAAATTATGAATTAAAGATATCTTGAATATGATTATGACTAGTCAAACACCAGTTAGAGATATCTTGAATTATAATTTGTACTAGTGGTAATTCAGTAAGAGATATCTCTAATTTAATTATCACTAGTTAAATTGTAATTTGAGATATCTCTAATTAGAATTATGCCTAGTACAAAATCAATTAGAGATATCTTTAATTACAATTTCTACTAGTCAAAACTCTTTTGTAGATATCCGAAAATATTTTCCAATGGAAGTCAATGGAACAATACGACTAGTCGTAATAGCATTGTAGATATCTCGAATGTATATTATGACTAGTCAAAATAACATTGTAGATATCTTCAATGCATATAATGACTAGTCATAATCACATTATAGATATCTTAATTCCAATTACGACGAGTCAAAATTTCAGAATAGATATCTGGAATTGGAATTTTAACTAGTCAAAACTAAATTATGACTAGTACAGCAAGGAGTATTTAATGCTAAAACGGCTTGCCATAAAGGACTGCTTTCTCTGGAATCCTGTCAAGCTTTCTACGTTCCGATTGGTTGCCCCCAGACGCCGCCGAGCCGCGTCATAGCTCATTACCATAAAGTTGACCTGATTTCAACTCTCCTCGACGCCCTCAACGTCCAAGTCGCGCCGGTTATATCAACTCCAAATTTTTTATTTTATCCTTAATATCTGTTCTCGTGTCCAGTTTGGTTTTCTTTTATGTTTGCATGTCTTACTATCAGCCATGATTACACTCTGCTAATTAAAAGGCTGTTTATATGCATATGACCAAAATTTTATTAGTCGCAGAAAAAAATTTCCACATGAAGTGGCGAAATCACGCAGTCCGTGATGGACAAATCGTTAACGGCTGGTCAATGTGGTATTATAGTAGGCCTACATCGGGCAGGACATCCATATGCTCTCCTAACATTCATCGACCTCAAATATGGTTTATCATCTGAAATATGTAGCAACTTTACATGGCAGCTCAATCTAATGTTAGCCTAGAATAAAGTGCGCAGTTCACGTGTTTGTGCGGAGTGTGGAAGCTGAACAGTTGTGCGCTTAGGCTACTGCATGACAGATGGTTGGAGGCGCCGGTGCGATCATTTGCTCTTAAAATACTTCGTCATTTTTGGTCATATAGATAAGAGTAATGCATCTTTTGTATCTGTAAAGACTCAACGTTTATTCGTGTGCACTTAGAATAACAACGAAACGTAGCGCTTTTGTTAAATAATGAAAGCAAACATGATGCGCTTTCTGCCGTCTTGGACTCTGTGAACTTGAGCGTGTCACTTCGAAACTCTATGTATGCTTGCCTTATTACAGACATGAAAAATATATCTATAGAGTGAAACTTTTAAATGAAAAAACTAAAAAACAGGACCAAATACCCCCACACTTACAGTAATACCAGTACATTTTTACTTTGTGGGACATCTATTTGGTCCCCATGAGGAAACAAGCTTATAAATCATACAGATTTAAGTTTTTTGAAATTCTATAAATGTTTTGTGTGAGGGGTAGGTTTAGGGGGTAAGGGGATAGAAAATAAAAACCATTAAGTTTATGGCATGTCCCCATGAAAATGGAAACCTGTGTGTGTGTGTGTGTGTGTGTGTGTGTGTGTGTGTGTGTGCGTGCATTTACACAAACACAGAAGACACAAACTTCTGGTAGAGTGAGTCGTTCTTGTGTTTATTGATCACTCATTACTGTGGACAGTATTAACACTGGACCAAATCTCTCCTCTCCTCACATAGCAGCAAAGGTCGTCTGAACATACACAGAAACAGACATTTTTTTCATCAGAAACATGCACAACTGCCGACAGCCTGCCTTCCTTAACACACAACTGACTCAGCTCAGTGAATAAATAATTTTCTCTTTGGATGATGTTCTCAGTAGGAGACAAATTAATTGTCAGCTGTGGCAGCAGGCTCTCATGACGGAGACAAATGCATAACACACATTCATACACACAGATATATACGATTCTGTCTGTCTTAGGCTATACATGTACAACAGTAGTTTGTAAAATACATTAAAGTAAAATATACATGATTAGCAATAACAGGCCATTAACACAGAATGGCATTAAAACAAAGAACACAATGACACACATAATTATGGCTGGAATGCTGTCTGTCTTTTACATCTATCCATATCATCTATCTTGGATCATGGGTCTGTACCTCCACGGCCTTCCCCATGCTGTGGTGACATCCATCTTCTAAATGGTCTGTGTCATATGCTCCATCATACAAACACGTTAACAATATGGCTCACATAACCCCCAACTCCGACACACTCACGCACACACACATACACACACACACACACACCTACATTAAAACACAGTTTGAAATGTTGGGTGGGGGAGGGGTAGGGGTGAGGAGAGAAAGTCGGTTGCACCACCAGGGGCTATACACTGTCCATTAGCAGCATTATCCATCAGATTTATTGCAGGAGTGTTGAACAGGAAAGTTAGTTGCTCCCAATGATAAAGTTTTCTTTTCGAGTAATCCTATAGATTAACAATACAAGTCCATGATTCAGCAGCAATATAAATGAATGACATCACTCATTCAGATGACCTTATGATAGCGGGCCACCTAGATCTACACAATTTTGTCAATACTGAAGCTATCAGAAACCTTAAATGTAGTAAGAACTTGCTAAAGGAGTCTTGCTGGAATTGACCTTTTTTCTTTGTTTGACTGAAACCTCAACTGAGAGACAATTTTGTGCAATAAAGCAAAACAGCAATAACAGACACTGTATTAAGTGTACCTGTAAAAACATCACACATATAGCATTGTGTATGTATGCTTAAAATCTTCTAAAAGCTACTTATGACATATATACTATTTACTTTCACACAATAAAAAGACAAAGAAAAATAAAAAAAAAACAGGCATATTATTTTTCATATATTATTCATATATCAATGAAATATATGCCCCAAATAGAGGTTCTCTGAATGTTTAAGCTTTTAACAACCTTCAGCTTCCGAGGAAGTAAATCAAAACCCACCAAACAGACATTTAGCCAACACTCTGTCCAAATACCTATAAACACACACACACATCCGTCTCTAGAGGATGTCTATAGAGGAAGATGCATTCAAACTGACAGCAGTTACATTGTTGGAGATCAACCACTTGCTGTAATGTGGGTTACTAGCAGACATTCCTACTCAACTTCTTTATTCAGCGACAGATCATATGAGTGATCTCATCATATGTGTGCAGACTCCCTTTAGTAACCAACACATTGCTTAACTGTCCATTTGCATAAAGTTGAGGTCTCTGTCTCTTGTGTCGCCTCAAATTGCACTCTAATTGAAATGGCAAATCTTTGCTTTGTAAATCACTGTCAATGTGAATAACCTTTATGTTCATTACAAACTTCAATAGATTTGATAACGAGATCAACTACATCCTCAGCTTATATTCAGGTAAACTGTAGAGAAGTCAATATAATAATGACACACTCTGTCACAGACTGCATTTTATATAGTTATATAAGCTGTGAGCTTAAACCGAGACAGCAAAAACTGATATGAATGTTTCTTTCATTGACAGCCTTTGATCAGTGCAATAGCCAGCATTCTGGTGGATGAGGTTGAATGAAGTAAGAGAGAAAAAGGATGTGAGCGTGTGTGTGGGTGAGAGAGAGAGTCTTCGTCTTTCTTTCCCTTTGTTGATGTGAATTGTGAAGCATTCCTGCACTGGTATCCTTTGAGGCCCTTACAACGAGCAGCAGCATGATGGTAAAAAGCCATCAGGGGAAAAAAAAATAATATATATATATATATATATATATATATATATATATATAT
>NW_015506635.1:108728-111491 GCF_001515645.1 Sinocyclocheilus grahami
ATATAAAAAAAAAATAAAGAGATGAACCTTCCTCTTTTTTTTTTTTTGAGATATGAAGGCTTTGGTTGCCTTTGGCTGTAAATAGTTGTGACAAAGTCACTAAAACGGTGGTAGTTCAGTACCCAACAGTTTATGAGCCATACATTAAACAATAAGATGGAAACAACATTAGACAAAATATATTTTAGCTTTGCTGGAACTTCAACACCGCTAGAAGTTTAAAGTGTTAATGAGTTAAAAATGTTAATCTCTCTCTCAGCATTTTGAGAGCGAAACGTCACTACACACTGAGCTCTGCTCTTATAAATCACATAACCATGTATTTAACATTCAGTTATATTTGTCAGGTGATTGGCATACTCCATTATTAAAATGATTGCTCAAACACCTCTAGATGAAAAATAAAATGAGTATTGCAATTTCAACCTCCTGAATGACCAAAAGTGTGATACTGTCCTCAAGACTTTCCTTAAAAATGTGGTACTGGCTTGAGGAAGCAGACTGCTGCCTTGCCAAGATTTGAGAGACTCTATGCTTGTATAAATTTGATTAAGGGCTAAGTTGATAATAAACATAAGAGTGTTTTAATAAGCGCTACAAATATTGTAAGTGTGTGAATGTATTTGTGTTACTGGAAGGCTTGGTGGAAGCGAGGCAGGGTGGTGGTTGTATTCAGAGATGGTGGATGTGTATAACTTGTTGTAAGTGCATTGGTTTGTGACAGTGTGTGTGAATGTGTGATTGTGTGAAGGAGGCTAAGAGGCTCTGGTGTGTCTTGCATGGGAGTGGTCAGTAGCCCCTCCTCCTGGCTGTAAGCCACTCCCAAAGTAGGCCCTGCCCCTTGGTTGTAAGGCAGAAAATTAAACAGTGGAGACAGGAAGTCCAGGGACGATGTCGTCTCTCCAGTCACCGTTGCAGAATCACTCAGCTTCGTTGTATCTTCAGCCTGTAGCTCTAGGAGATAACTTTCAAGCTCCGCCCTCAGTGGCAGCGGTGGCGAGTAAGAAGCATGACCTATTGGATACCTTAAAGAGAGAGGCCCAGATGCTGGCGAGGATTGTGACTCTATCAAATCTACAGGCTCTGCCTTTACACTCAGCAGCTCATGAGCGTGGCTTTTCTTAACATGGCGGGTAAGATGGTCCTTACGGCCGAATCGTTGTGCGCAGTACTGGCAAAGGAAGTCCTTGCGTCCTGTATGCACAACCAAGTGGCGTCGCACATCCTTACGGGTGTAAAAACACCTTTCGCAGTGCTCACACTGATGACGTTTTTCCTTAGTTGTGGTAGCACTTTTCCCTGCATGCCCACGGAGGTGCTCCAGCAGTAGGGGAGTGCTTGGATATGACTGCAGACACACCTGGCAGGTGAGGTCTCCACGGTGTGCGGCGTGAAGGGCTTGGTGCCTTCGAAAGCCTAGTTTGGTACTATAGCTCTTGCTGCATTCTGTGCAGCTGAAAGCCTCCTTGTTGGAGTTGTGTGTGTGGAGGTGGTTCTTGAGGTGATCTTTACGGTGGAACATCTTCTCGCAGTAGCTGCACTTGTGTGTCTTTTCTGGCGAGTGTGTGGCCATGTGCCTATGGACACAAATATGCATTAGCGTGCATTGACCATATAAGAAACTGTTAATGTCCAAATGTCATAAAACAAAATTGAGTATATATGGTCTTGCTTAATAAGATTTCACTAAGTTACGGGACGTTCTCATCCATCCATCCATCCATCCATCCATCAATCAATCAGATTTTAGGTTTTAGCTTGGGTTGGGATTGCAGTTTGGGGCTTTAATATTCCTTTCAATCAATTATTACCTTTAGATATCAGGTGTAAATTGGGATTAGGGCTCCAACAATTTAATAATATAATTTCCCTCTGAATTTTGTGGTAGTTAAAGGGATAGTTTACACACAAGTTTGATGATGTTGTTTCGACCCCATTTAGTTTCAGAATTATCTTATTTTGTGTTCTGCAGAAGAAGGAAATACAGGTTTGAAACAACAAGAGGGTGAGTAAATGAGAGAATTTAACATTTTAAGTGATCTATCCTTTTAATGGTTAAGATTAAAGGGGTCATATGATGCTATTTTAAAGATCATTATTTTGTGTATTTGGTGTAACAGAATATGTTGACATGTTCAAAAAACACATTATTTTTCAAATACTGTACATTATTGTAGGTCCTCTATGCCCCGCCTCTCTCAAACATGTCGTTTTCAACAACGCCCCCTCCTTTGACAAGCGCAGTCTGCTCTGATTGGCCAGCTGACCCTGTGCATTGTGATTGGCCGAACACCACACGCGTCGGAAATGTAACGCCCCTTACCATAATCGCCATTTAATTACCATCAGTTCAAACCCGAAAGGGCAACAGAGTCGCGTGACATACACAGTGATGATGCAGTCCACAAGCCGCGGTTAAGACAGCTGACGTGCTATGATTTCTGACAGACAGTTCACTCTCCTGTGATGTGACCCTGTTCCCCTCTCACACACACACACACACACACACGACACGTTACTCTGCGCAAAACTCCGCATTAGAACAGTCAATAGAAAATACTTAAACTAATAACAAAACATCCTTACAGTCGCTGATTCAGAAGCGCCAGATTGTCATAGCAAAGTTGGAATTGACTTTTTTTTTTTTAAATAGCCTTTGTGCACAGCCAGTCTTGTACTCTTCTAGGTTCAAAAAACTGTTGTCCATAAAATGCGTTGCACAAATTCGAACATCTGGGTTGTGCTGTTCTGTTGTAAATAAAT
>NW_015506635.1:111656-128999 GCF_001515645.1 Sinocyclocheilus grahami
CTTAACTTTTATAAAGAATATCTCTTTAGATTTGAGTCTTTGCAACTTTACAGATCTTCTTTATGCACCACAAGAGCTTGTAACACTCCAAAGAGAAAGGAAAACTTGAAATCGCATCATATGACCCCTTTAAGATGAGGCGAACCAAGATGAAGTGGGGGCCCCTGGCAAAATTAATAGATGGGGCCCTTCTAAAAGATTATTTTGTTAATATATCTTCGTTACCTAGATATATATTTAAACAACATACAAAAAGTAGTTAAAACATATAATAGAACATAAATTGTTTATTTTTTTAAAAACAAAGTGTTTATCCTTTAACAATTTCAATCTTCATCTTTATGGCAGAAGATACAACTCAAAGCCTCTCTTAGTTCATTGGTGATCTGAGGTATGTTTTTATCAGCTTTGCTAGTTTTATTAGTTGACAACTAATTATGTTAACTAATTTAATGTAGAAGAGCTAAATAAATAATGTAACTAAGTAAATGTAATATGTATTTACAAACCCGATTCCAAAAAAGTTGGGACACTGTATAAATTGTGAATAAAAACAGAATGCAATGATGTGGAAGTTTCAAATTTAAATATTTTATTCAGAATACAACATAGATGACATATCAAATGTTTAAACTGAGAAAATGTACCATTTTAAGGGAAAAATAAGTTGATTTTAAATTTCATGGCATCAACACATCTCAAAAAAGTTGGGACAAGGCCATGTTTACCACTGTGTGGCATCCCCTCTTCTTTTTATAACAGTCTGCAAACGTCTGGGGACTGAGGAGACAAGTTGCTCAAGTTTAGGAATAGGAATGTTGTCCCATTCTTGTCTAATACAGGCTTCTAGTTGCTCAACTGTCTTAGGTCTTCTTTGTCACATCTTCCTCTTTATGATGCGCCAAATGTTTTCTATGGGTGAAAGATCTGGACTGCAGGCTGGCCATTTCAGTACCCGGATCCTTCTACGCAGCCATGATGTTGTAATTGATGCAGTATGTGGTCTGGCATTGTCATGTTGGAAAATGCAAGGTCTTCCCTAAAAGAGACGACGTCTGGATGGGAGCATATGTTGTTCTAGAACTTGGATATACCTTTCAGCATTGATGGTGCCTTTCCAGATGTGTAAGCTGCCCATACCACACGCACTCATGCAACCCCATACCATCAGAGATGCAGGCTTCTGAACTGAGCGCTGATAACAACTTGGGTTGTCCTTGTCCTCTTCAGTCCAGATGACATGGCATCCCAGTTTTCCAAAAAGAACTTCAAATTTTGATTCGTCTGACCACAGAACAGTTTTCCACTTTGCCACAGTCCATTTTAAATGAGCCTTGGCCCAGAGAAAACGCCTGCGCTTCTGGATCATGTTTAGATATGGCTTCTTTTTTGACCTATAGAGTTTTAGCCGGCAACGGCGAATGGCACGGTGGATTGTGTTCACCGACAATGTTTTCTGGAAGTATTCCTGAGCCCATGTTGTGATTTCCATTACAGTAGCATTCCTGTATGTGATGCAGTGCCGTCTAAGGGCCCGAAGATCACGGGCATCCAGTATGGTTTTCCGGCCTTGACCCTTACGCACAGAGATTGTTCCAGATTCTCTGAATCTTTGGATGATATTATGCACTGTAGATGATGATAACTTCAAACTCTTCGCAATTTTTCTCTGAGAAACTCCTTTCTGATATTGCTCCACTATTTTTCGCCGCAGCATTGGGGGAATTGGTGATCCTCTGCCCATCTTGACTTCTGAGAGACACTGCCACTCTGAGAGGCTCTTTTTATACCCAATCATGTTGCCAATTGACCTAATAAGTTGCAAATTGGTCCTCCAGCTGTTCCTTATATGTACATTTAACTTTTCCGGCCTCTTATTGCTACCTGTCCCAACTTTTTTGGAATGTGTAGCTCTCATGAAATCCAAAATGAGCCAATATTTGGCATGACATTTCAAAATGTCTCACTTTCAACATTTGATATGTTATCTATATTCTATTGTGAATAAAATATAAGTTTATGAGATTTGTAAATTATTCCATTCCTTTTTTACTCACAATTTGTACAGTGTCCCAACATTTTTGGAATTGGGTTTGTATACACATCACTAATGCCCTACTAACTGTCAATGATTCATGTAAATGCCTTACACTATATTTCTATGGGGTCAAAAGTCATAAACTGTTTAAGAAAAACTTGATCACCTTGCATATAATTTTGCCCATTACCTTGATTTCCTTACTTGTGTTCTGATGGCTTATTTAATGACTCAATCTCATTAATCGAATGCCTGGACAAAGGTAAAATAATTCAGTAGCAAGAGAAAATGTTAAAGCAATCCTGTGCATATTAACAGGCCACATTAATTTAGTAACAACTAATTTCACTAAAATATAATGCTCAATTAAAAAAAATAAAAATTAGTTGAACTCAAAATGAAAACATTACTGCCATTTAATTTCTCTTGTCATGTGTTCTCTGATGCTGTTTTAGTTGATCGCTCCTCATGAATCCTTTCCCACACTCTGAGGCCTCTCCTCAGAGTGCATCTTTTCATGTCGTCCTAGGGTCTCTTTCCATGCAAACTTCTTCCCACAATGGGAGCAAACATGATCCATATGTCTTGAATGCTGTAGTTGGTGAGTTTCCCGTCCGTGTTAAAGCTCTCCCCACACTCAAAGCACACATACGGCTTCTCGTCGGTGTGTGCGATCTGCCGGTGCTTCAGGAGGTAGGACGTAGAACTGAAGCTCTTTCCGCATTCATCGCAGTTTTACATTTTATTCCCAGAATGACCCTGCATGTGGAGTTTCAGGCAACTTGCTGAGCTCAGGCATATTCCACATTCTGAGCACTTGTGGACTTTGATCCCAGCGTGAATGTTTTGATGCCTTTTGAAGGTGTCTTGATGAGTGAAGGTTTTGCCACAGGTGGTGCAGTCTAACAGAGTCTTGCTGGAATGGATTATCAGGTGGCTCCTGAGACTAGGGGACTTGAAGGCCACACTGCATTGAAAACAGCGGTAACAGCTTTTGTCGGTGTGCACCACCTCGTGCGCTTTGAGATTTGGGAGCCTAGCAAAGCTCCTACCACACTTCTTGCAATAAAAGGTCGTTCTCCAGTGTGTGTGACCTCATACTGTTCTTGAATCGAAAGCTCCTATCACATTTCAGGCATTTGTAGGATTTCACAGAGTGTACGGCCAGGTGTCTAGTTCGGTCTCCTGAAGAGTGTTCACAAGTGTAGGGTTTCTCTCCGGTGTGAAGACGCTCGTGCATTTTGAGGCTGTTTGGGATGCTTGAAGGATCTGCTACAGTATGTGCATTTGTAAGGGGTGTCAGAGGAATGGATCTTCATGTGCGATGTGAGGTGGCTCAACCTTATGAAGCTGTTCTCGCAGTCTGTGCAATGACAAGGAAGGTTGTCTTGGTGAATGGTTTGATGAGTGTTGAGTTCTTGCTTCCTCAAGAAACTCTTCCCACACACAGAACAGCTGAACGGCTTCTTTCCTGCTTGACTATCCAGGTGGATATCCAAGTCAACCTTATTGATGAACTTCTTGTCACATTGCAGGCACAGAAAGGTCCTCTCTCCGGTATGGGTTGCCCTGTGGACTCTCATAGCTGCCGCGGTGTTGAAAAGCTTCCCGCAGTGATTGCACTGGTGGGGCAGGGTGCCTACGTGCATCCGCAGGTGAGTATTTAGGGTACTTCTTCGAGAAAAGCTTTTCCCACATTGCGAGCAAGAGAATGGCTTCTCCCCCTTGTGGCTCCTCAAGTGGGACTTCAGTCCGCTCTCCCTGACGAACTTCTTCTTGCAATAAGAACAGTCCAACACCTTCTCGCCAGTGTGTAGCCGCATGTGCATGGAGAGCTCATATTTACAGACATAACTCTTTCCGCAGGTGGAGCAGTGGTGTGGCTTCTTCAAGAAGTGCACCTTCTCATTGGTTCTGAGGTCGGACTTTCTTTTGAAACTCTTGCCGCATTTTGGACAAAGGTTGGAACACTCACCTGGTTTCATTGGACTGCTCCCTCTTAAAAAAATAAACAAGAACATGTTTAGAAAAGGTGTTCTCTACTAGGAAGACATATGCTGACACATTTGGCATCTTACCTTCACAGAGGCAATGTTCTCCATTGTATGTCCATCTATAGGGTTTTCTTCTGTTTTTTTTTCAATTGGTTCATATTTGACCTCCATCAACATCTGGACCATGGTACTGATGTCCGCTTCTGTCTTGATGCTGGCAATAGTGCTCATTACCGCTGATATGTCTACTGACTGCTGTTAGTGTTAGCATAGACATTTACATTTATGCATTTGGCAAACGCTTTTATCCAAAGTGACTTGCATCATATTCAAGGTATTATTAGATCATGCCTCCACACCAGAAATATCAGATCCAGCCCCGGATGCCAGATCCTGTCAGAAAATATCAATTTAGTCTAGTAAAAGAACAACTAGTAAGCAAAGTTGTCTAATACCCAAAACCTGTTAACAGGAATTCTTGTCTGGTACCCAAAACTCTATTTACAGTCTTCTATCAGCCAAGAAGTTGACTAAGCAAAGCCATGAAGAGCAGAAGCAGGAAATGAAGTAATGGTGATAAAAAAAAGAGCAGAGTTTATTGAATAGTCTTAGTTGCGTATGTTTCGATGCTCAGACTTCCAAAAAGTAGTGTTATACAAAACTGCTTCACAACAACATCCCATAAACCTTGAGTTTCCATAAACATTTTGTCTTATCTCTTACTCATGAAGACACATAAAGCCTTGAAACCACACATCATAAGTCTAAACAACAACGGGATGGGGGGGGGGACTAATATAAAAAAACATTATACAAACCCGATTCCAAAAATTTGGGACACTGTACAAATTGTGAATAAAAACAGAATGCAATGATTTGGAAGTTTCAAATTTCAATATTTTATTCAGAATACAACATAGATGACATATCAAATGTTTAAACTGAGAAAATGTATCATTTTAAGGGAAAAATAAGTTGATTTTAAATTTCATGGCATCAACACATCTCAAAAAAGTTGGGACAAGGCCATGTTTACCACTGTGTGGCATCCCCTCTTCTTTTTATAACAGTCTGCAAACGTCTGGGGACTGAGGAGACAAGTTGCTCAAGTTTAGGAATAGGAATGTTGTCCCATTCTTGTCTAATACAGGCTTCTAGTTGCTCAACTGTCTTAGGTCTTCTTTGTCGCATCTTCCTCTTTTTGATGCGCCAAATGTTTTCTATGGGTGAAAGATCTGGACTGCAGGCTGGCCATTTCAGTACCCGGATCCTTCTACGCAGCCATGATGTTGTAATTGATGCAGTATGTGGTCTGGCATTGTCATGTTGGAAAATGCAAGGTCTTCCCTGAAAGAGACGATGTCTGGATGGGAGCATATGTTGTTCTAGAACTTGGATATACCTTTCAGCATTGATGGTGCCTTTCCAGATGTGTAAGTTGCCCATGCCACACGCACTCATGCAACCCCATACCCTCAGAGATGCAGGCTTCTGAACTGAGCGCTGATAACAACTTGGGTTGTCCTTGTCCTTTTTAGTCCAGATGACATGGCGTTCCAGTTTTCCTAAAAGAACTTCAAATTTTGATTCGTCTGACCACAGAACAGTTTTCCACTTTGCCACAGTCCATTTTAAATTAGCCTTGGCCCAGAGAAAACGCCTGCGCTTCTGGATCATGTTTAGATATGGCTTCTTTTTTGACCTATAGAGTTTTAGCCAGCAACGGCGAATGGCACGGGGGATTGGGTTCACCGCCAATGTTTTCTGGAAGTATTCCTGAGCCCATGTTGTGATTTCCATTACAGTAGCATTCCTGTACGTGATGCAGTGCCGTCTAAGGGCCCGAAGATCACGGGCATCCAGTATGGTTTTCCGGCCTTGACCCTTACGCACAAAGATTGTTCCAGATTCTCTGAATCTTTGGATGATATTATGCACTGTAGATGATGATAACTTCAAACTCTTTGCAATTTTTCTCTGAGAAACTCCTTTCTGATATTGCTCCACTATTTTTCGCCGCAGCATTGGGGGAATTGGTGATCCTCTGCCCATCTTGACTTCTGAGAGACACTGCCACTCTGAGAGGCTCTTTTTATACCCAATCATGTTGCCAATTGACCTAATAAGTTGCAAATTGGTCCTCCATTTTACTCACAATTTGTACAGTGTCCCAACTTTTTTGGAATTGGGTTTGTATATTGATTCGTGGGCTCCCCACTGGCAGCAAGACACAGTACCCAGGGATGCAAATTAATCATGGGTGACAAAGACGAGCACCCACCCTCAAAATAAAACCCTACATTTTTTAAACACTTATAATAATTTAAAGCCTTTATTATTATTTTTTAACTCTGCCAAAAAAAATAAAAAAACACTTTAAATTTTCGTTTCATTCATGAAGAAGACCGGGAAAAAATTGTCTCCTGGTGGAAAACAATGACTTAAGATGAAAATGACATGAAATTACCATTATTCAATTCAATTCAAATTAGCTTTATTGGCATGACTTGCACAGTATTGCCAAAGCATTGTCCATTACATGAATAAGGAATGCACGATTATATAATACATAAACAAAACAAGAATATATCTGTAAAATAATTAAGTAAATAAGTACATGTATACTTTCTTTCTTTCTTTTTTCCACAAACAAGAAAAATATTTAAGATATTATATTAATATTTTTTATAAAAAATAAAAAATAAACTTTGCACAACAGCACAACATGTAAGAAATGATCTTGCTGCAGTTTTGTCCACTGGCTGACAGTCTTAGTTTGTGACAGGCTGATACATATCTTGCTGCTGTTGTGATCATTTTAGAATTTCCCCCTAAAATGTGACTTA
Organism: Sinocyclocheilus grahami; assembly: GCF_001515645.1. Taxonomy (NCBI): domain Eukaryota; kingdom Metazoa; phylum Chordata; class Actinopteri; order Cypriniformes; family Cyprinidae; genus Sinocyclocheilus; species Sinocyclocheilus grahami. The sequence goes on from NW_015506635.1 coordinate 118,535, forward strand.
ATTTTTCTGCATTTGGTAATGCCATAAAATTTGGTTTAATTTGTTGGAATTTGAGGAAATTTGCAGCTCTAATGTTGTGATAGTAATCACAGTGCAGTAAGAAATGTTCCTGTTTCCAGCTCTTTCTGCGAGCACAGTGAACATCTCTGTTCTCATGGCTGCCATCTCTGTCTGTCCTCTCTAGCCAGACAGTGATCACTCAGTCTGTATTTTGTAAGTGTCTTTCTTAATTTGTGATCTTTTACACAGCTCAGGTATTCTGCTGATTTGTAGTCTCTTTTCAGGTGTAAATACAGCTCCATATCTTCTTTTGTAATTTAGTGGCATCTTTCCAATAAGCAATGTAATTTTGTTTTTGTAACTGTGTGATTTGGTTGGGCCGGATTGTGCTGTGCTGGTTTGAGTGTAGTTTGAGTAACAGCTGTAAAAGGGCACTCTTCTACAGATTCTGCTCCTGCCACTGCAGGGCTTCAGCCTGGTAAGAGCTCGGATGAGTGCATTTCAGGTGCTGGTGGAATTTCAGAGCTCTCTTTTGAATATTAATTAATAATGGGTATTGTCCTAATTCAGCTCTGCACGAGTTGTTTGGGGTTGCTCTGTTAACTTTTAAGATACTTTTACAAATTTGGGTATGCATAATTTCAATTTCTTCTTTATTCCCATTTAGAGAAATTTTGGGGTTTTAGAGGTCCCCATATCTCACTGCCATAAAGAGCGATTGGTTCAATTAATGCTTTTAGGGTTTTTAGCCAGGTTTGAATTGGAATTTCATACTGAATTGCATTTTTGATCATGTAGAAGACTCTCAGTGCCTTTGCTTTCAGTTCATTCACAGCCAGATTGAAGTTTCCTGTTGAGCTGATTTTTAGTCCCAGATAGGTGTATTCATGGGTGTGTTGGAGGACCTGGGGCCGGATTCACTAAACATTCTTAAGAAGACATTTCTTCTTAACTGCCATTTTCTTCTTATTTATTAACTTTAGAAAAAAGTTACGAATATTTTGTATTCCCAAAAATTATTCTTAAGAATATTCTTATCTTTTTTCTTAAGATTGTTCTGAAAGAGATACTCCACCCCAAAATGAAATTTTTGTCATTAATCACTTACCCCCATGTCTTCCAAACCCGTAAAAGCTTCGTTCATCTTCGGAACACAATTTAAGATATTTTGGATGAAAACCGGGAGGCTTGTGACTGTTCCATTCACTGCCAAGTAAATTACACTGTCAAGGTCCAGAAAAGTATGAAAGACATCGTCAGAATAGTCCATCTGCCATCAGTGATTCAACCGTAACTTTATGAAGCGACGAGAATGATTTTTGTACGCGAAGAAAACAAAAATAACGATTTTATTCAACAATTTGTCTCCTCTATGTCTCTCCGCATCATCGTAGCGCCATTTTGGAGAATGTTTTTGCGCTGTTTTTATTCAAATCAAAGCCTAAATACACATAGAAAACGTATCCTTGTGTCGTGGCTGACACAGAATAGCGTATGCTGCATGCGTCCAGCGGATATTCTCCAAAATGGCGCTACGGTGATGCGGAGAGACATCTCTACAAAAACGAGTCAGGTAGGAAGTTTTAATTGGAAGCTTTTAAAGACGACATAATCTTTGGCAGTATTCAGCGCATATGAACACGCCGATACACAGGACGCGTTTGCCAGTGTTGCCAATTTGGGGATTTTGTCGCCAAATTTAGCTACTTTCTCATTGTAGCTGTGACTTTTTTTAAAAAAAATTTGCGACAAGGAGCTATTTTAGCTATATTTAAATAAAACTAGCGATTTTTTTGGAGATTTTTTATTTTTTACTTGGCCACACCCTGCCGTAGGCCCGTGGCCTCTCACGTTTGCTCTCAATCATGCCAGTAACGTTAGGTGCGTTCGACCTGAAGAAAACGGAGCCGTCAAGCCGGACACTTTCTGCTCCCGTTAGTGACGCTCGCGCGGTGTATGAATACTCTATCACAGATGGAGTGAATGAAATGCAGTATTTGTCAGATATACAGATGTTTCAGAAACGTTTTCATGAGCAACAGATATACTGATTATATACTGCTTAATACATTGCCATCTGTTCAAGAATAAAGTTAAATGTAAATATATACTATTTAAATACTAATAAAGTGGGGGATATATGCTTTCATCAGTGTTTTATGATAAACGTGACTCAATATAACATTGCGACTACAGTAAAATAGCTTTTACTGTTCTAAAAACACAGATATGTGGCTATTATTGGAATTGAAAAGGTTAGAATAAACCCGAAACACACGTGATAGTTGTCATGCGGTGAATCTGGCCAATTGTGAAATGGCTGTGTCGTCATCAACGCTCCTGCAGTCAGCATTTGACAAGCATTTCCTAATTTCATTTCAGAATTTTTTGTTCTACTTAATCTTTTGTTATTTTTTTTAATACTGTCATCATTTGTAAAGTGTATATATATATATTTACTTTCTTTTACCTTTACCAAATTTACCTGTATTTACTTTGTTTTCATATTTGGCGACTTTTTGTGAAAAATTGAGACTTTTGAGGGTGGTTCTAGCGATTTTCTGAGGGAGGGGTTTGGCAACACTGGCGTTTGCTTTCCGCTTGTTAAGTCTGACGTCACGTGTCACCGCTTCCGTGTCCAAACGCTCTCTCAGCTACCACGAGAAAACAACAAAAGGTGCTAATATACACTCACAATGTGATATAATACTACAAAAAAAATTATAATCCTAACCTTTAACTCTATACCGAAATCCCAGATGGCCAGACAATGAAAATATAAATAAATAAATATAAAAATTATTTGTGTTTAGGACGCTGTGAGCATGAAGACTGTAGTGTAGACCGTAAGTTTGAAAACGTTTAGCTTAAATGTTTAATATGAATAAACAGTGCTCATAAACGTCTGCTGAGGTAGTATTTATGGCGGGCCAGACGGTCCAAAAATAAGACTAATAACTTGTTGCGGGAAGTCACTATACTATTGCCAGGAGCTACTGAGTTTGCCACGACTCACCTTCCTCACACGGCGGGCGACTCACTCTCCTCAGCTGGCGACTCACTTTCCTCACACAGCGGGCGACTCACTCTCCACAGCGGGCGACTCACTCTCCTCAGCCGGCGACTCACTCTCCTCAGGTGGCGACTCACTCTCCTAGGCTGGCGACTCACTCTACTCACACGGCGGGCGACTCACTCTCCTCACGTTTCTTTTCAAATACTGTGATGGTGCAATAACTAACTACATCTAGTAAAGTTTATAATTTTTGTGTTGTAAATGTAATTTATCTGAAGCAATATTCCCATTAGTGTTCTGTAAGCTGTTACTTAAATCATCAGATTTGTATATGCTCCCTTAAAGGGATAGGTCAATCAAAAATAAAAATTGTCATTATTGACTTACCCTCTAGTTGTTCCAAACCTGTATGAGTTTCTTTCTTCTATTGAACTAAAAATATTATATTTTGAATGTCAGTAACCAGACAGTTGACGGTAACCAGTGACTTCCATAGTATTTTTTTTTCCTACTATGGAAGTCACTGGCTACTGTCAACTGTCTGGTAACTGACATTCAAAATATCATCTTTTTAGTTCAATAGAAGAAACTCATAGATTTGGAACAACTAGAGGGTAAGTCAATGATGACAGAATTATAATTTAGGTTTAACTATCCCTTGAAATGGATTCTCATGGCATTTTTTGTTACCTTTATAAAAAGGCAATTTTCCCCTAACCTTGGTCAAATATAGATGGAAGAGATGTGTTTTTAGCCGTTTCTTGAAGATATCTTTTTGGATTTTTAGCCAAATGTACGATTTTCAGATTTTTATAGATTTGATTGAGTCAATGAGTTCTGTTCTGTACTTTATCAGCATTCCCCGAGTCTCTGCCCTGTGTCACCCCTCTTAGTTTGGTTGATGGTAAAATTATTTCTCTAAACCCAATTGGGCAGTCAGTGGACAAATCTCTTACATTCCATGTTTCTTGTATTATAATATCAGAATTCTGAATTTCTCTTTTGAAATCTGAATGTTGGCTCTTAACACCAAAAATGGAGGACCTAAGTCCTTGAATATTCCAGCATGAGATTTTTAAGGAATATGAGCCCATTAATCACCTTTGTTATTTCAAAAACAAGACAAACATCAGTATGCTGAATCGACAGATCAAGTAGAATATTTTAAATATTATGATACATATCTAAGAATATCTTTTAAAATAAATGAATAAATAATAAATGTCATATATATAATGTTTTTTTTTTTTCAAAAATACATTAAAGAATGAGATGTCTAAGAGGTTCTTTTAAAAATAAAAATATAAATAACACGCACACATACATGTGGGCTACATTTAAATACACGTGCATATGTACACACATTTCTCATCCTTTTTTTTTTTTTTTAAGTCACTAACCCGTTAGGTCTCTGGATTGAGATGGCGTCGGCTGGCTGTCATCTGTGTTGGTGCTGGGGTTTATCAGTGATCTGCTGGCTGCTTCGGCGTAGCTCTGGCTGCCGGGGTGCTGCTCCTGCTGATGTTCATGTGAATGATGGGGTGAAGGAGCTGCAGGCCTGGTGATGCGGTGTGTTCCAGGGTGACACATAGAGCCTGCCGTGGGGTTCCTCCGGTGGAGGGGGTGCTGATTTGAAGGGTGTCTCTGTAGTGGCTCTATGGGGTGTCCATGAGGTCGCTGCGGTGCGCTGGAGCTGCGGCTCAGTGCCATGTCCTTTAGGGTCTTGGCAAAGATGGGAACTGCCCTTCTGTGGAGATGGACATGGTCATAAAGGCTGTTGAGATTCAGGGTGGGGTGTTGAGCCAGGTAAAGGGCTTTAGGGCACAGTCTCTAGACTCTTGCCAGGGGCGTCATGCACTCATGATTTTTGAGGGGGCACGCACAAGTGTGTGTGAGGGGGTGCTCGTCATGCTTGTCATTTGACACAGCAGCCACGATAGCACTGTATAACTGATATAGGCTTGTTTTTTCCCCCCTTTTTATTCGAAATATTTCCAAACATGGTAACTATATCAGGAAATATCTCGATACTCAAATATGTGTAAGTAAATGCGTTTTGCACCTTTATAGATTATTTGATCTATAATGGGTGATTAGCAAAGTAGACTAATACTGTAATCTATCAACTACACATAAAACCCGTCTTTATACTTAAGTACCAGATACGGGTGTCATGCCATAAAATATTTTTAATACGACTGACTTTGTATTTAATGTGAATTTAATAACAATATTGTAAGTTACTAATTATAACACTTTAATTTTACAGAGAGCAAATAACATTTACATTATCAAAGACCCTTTTCATTCAGTCTAGCCAGAGTTCAGGCACTCTCAAAAACTCCCGTTTAAATCACTGAAGCTGTTTACACTGTGAAATTAATATCTTGTATGCACATCTTTGTTGTTTCTGATGAGAGAATTCGCCAGAGAATTCAGTCAGTGAGCCACTGAACAAAACACAGCGTTTCAGCGATGACTCATCTGAACGTTTCTGATTGGCCATTGCATTCATAAGTTCAACAGAATCGTGTGTGATTGGTTATAATGGAGCGCTGTAAAAACGTGTCTGTCTCTGGCTCAGCGCCAGCTAGCGAACGCAGATTTGAATTGAGCAGCTGGTGATGTGCGGAACTGAACAATCTAGTCACACCGGTGCGATTGTCCCCTCACTTTGAATGGGCATGACGCCTCTGACTCTTGCGTTTATATGCCTGATGGTGTCTGGGTGGAAATCAGAGCACAACAGCAGGGTGGAGAGGATGATTCTGGAGTTGGGGAAGTTGGAGGATGCTTTCTCTGCTACATTAACGAGAGCTGTAGCTACTCTCTCTTGTTGAGCTCGCAGGTCGTTGGTGCCGGTGTGGATGATAATATGGCTGGGGGAACCCAGCTGCTCTTCACTCATGAGCTCCAGGGCCTTCTGTGTGTTTGGACACCATATTTTTTTGATGTTTCTTTTCGGGAACAGTTTCTTTTCATCAACAAATTTGCCATTCGAGTCCATCAGGAGTACGATCTGGGGCTGTGTTGGACTGTAGGAGTCAGGTGGAGGAGGGCTGCCGGGGTTGATGGCTGCAGTTGTTGGAGGAGGAGTCTGCTCTAAACGTTGCCGTTCTTCTCCTGTCTGTGTCAGTTGCTCCTTCAGAGCTGGCAGTTGTTTTCCATTTTCACTTGTTTTCCTTCTGTCTTCTCTTAGCTCTCTCATTTCGTCTCTCATTACAGACAGTTGTTTGTTGTACTCCTCTTTCTGGTTTTTCAGTTCCTGAATTTCTTCCTTTAGCATTGCTATTTCTTTCCTGTAATCCTCATCTTTCTCTGTTGGATCAATCTGCTGCACTGCTCCATGCACTTCTTTTCTCAGCTGCACCAGTTCCAGCTCCATCTCTCTGAAAGTCTCTTTCATGTCGCTGATGATGCTGTGCAAAAGGGAGATCTCCTCACTGTCATCCCTGGATTGCTCATTTGTAGCTTGATGGGTGGAGATGGAGGTGTCTTCTGCCCATTTTAGTGTATTAGGGCTGGTCTTGTTAAGCTGAGCTTTTCCTTTAATTTGGAGGAAGTCCTTTTCAATTTTTTTCAAATTGCCCTGAATCATTACAGTCCCATTTTTGTATAGGTTCGCTGTTATCATGACATCTGATTCTGAATCGTCCTCTTCTTTGACCTGCAGTTTCCATCCGTTACTGATGCCCTTTCTGATTACTGTGGGGTAATGCTTTCTAATCGCTGAGTGCCAGGCTTCTGGGTCTTCTGTATAAAATATGATGTTGCTGACCTCTCCGTTCTTATATAAATCCGAGTACATTGTTTCTGGTCTATCCTTGAGGAGCTTTTCTTTATGTTTTTTCTTTAAGATCTCATTTGTAGCTTTGTATAGGTAAGTTATGGGGATTGATTCTGTCATTGCTCAAATATTCTGACAGCTGCTGGCAGTTTGTTGCTGTTTTTTGAATATGCAGATATCCACTATAGTTAGCCCTGATATATTGTAGATTAATTTGTCCAAAAAAAACTTTTTTTCTTGTGTGCAAATCTTTCCCCAAAATGAAGGTAGTTGACTGCAGACCTTATGTAGTATATCTGTACTCACTTTGAGAGTTTTCTTTCTTCTCTTTCTTCAGAGGCAGTTGTATGACCTTTTGGGCCACTCTCAGCTAGCTGTCCTCTTCCTGTTTTTCTTGGTTAGTTTAAAATCTTCTTTCAAGTAATATTGTTTGTAGGAAGTCTTTCTAGTCTTCAATTCATCAAAACTAAATGTCTGTCTTGTCTTAAAACAACTAAAGATAAAGCAATCAGGAGCTAATTTTCTTGCTGCTGCTCCACAGAATCTCTCTCTCTCTCTCTCTCTCTCTCTCTCTAATTACTAGGGATGCACCGATACCACTTTTTCCAGTATTCGCCCGATACCGATACTTTTGTTTTTGGTACTTGCCGATACCGAGTACCAATACCAATATTTTTATTGCATTTGTAAATTTTTTTAAATATTGGGTACAGAAACCAAAAGAGTATGTATATTGTTATTTGGTTAACTTCATTTATCAAATAGATAGTCAAACCAAAATTTATTCAGACACCTTCAACATTTCTCACATTATCAGTTTATTCGCTATAGTTTAGAAAATGGTAATAAAATATGACAAGAACTCAGAGGTGCTGCGATTTATATTCCAAAGCCACTCATATAATGCAGAAACACTCGAGCAAGCAAAATACGCGCAACACGTGCACGTATTTGTACTGGTGCAGAATGAGAGGACAGTAGTACAGCCAAAAGCATTTCACACAGGCTGTTAGTTTCACTTTCGCCAGAAAGTCGTGTATGCCTAAGGTTGAAAATAAATGGTGTATAGTGAATGCCCCTATAAATGGTCTTATTTTTACGATTTAGTTTTAATCCAAATTATGCATGTGCTAAGTGAGTGAACATCAAAGATCACACAACAGAAGTGCGCTTTCTCTGTCTCTCTCTCTCTCTGGCTCCATACCGTTAAGTAACTTGTGCATTGTTTTACTTGCTTGTTTTTTACATATCCGACCGAACTACAAACTTTTCAAGGATGTCTGTGAGAAAGGGATATTCACTCCGTCTGCGCCGCTGCGCTCAATCCACTCAGCATGCTTTGTTTATCAGCTTGTGCGCATCAGCTATACAGGCATTGATACTGAATGTTTAACGTTATATTCATTGCATATATATACTTCGTAGTAGACATCCTTAACTCCATTCTGCTGTCTGTTGTTCTGTTGTCGGTGTTTCTTTGTCTGAATATGGAGCTTATCACATGCTGTGTGGTATCGGCGTTTGGTATCGGGGCGAGTACGAGTACAGGAGCTCAGTATCGTGCATCCCTACTAATTACCATTATATCCAGTAGATGGCAGCAGAGGATCACCCATTAGCTCAGTTGCCATTTCAACTCCCTAGTTTTTTTTTCACATCTTGCTTTTGGATTTATTATAAAAATGACTATGAAGGTGCAGGAAGTCACAAAGTCTCATGTCATTTGAAAATAAATAAATAAATAGGCCCAGACACCAACAGCCTAGTATGGTAAATTATTTAAATACTTAACTAGTTAACTACAAATTAAGTTAATTATTAATGGTATAATAATTAAATAATGCATTAAATATTTTTTCATTTTTTAAAAAATTTAATTTAAAAATGTAATTTTTCAAACATTGCCTAAAAAGGACAGCTCAAAGGAGAGTTTTATGTTATCTTTACCTGTAGAAGCTGCTAAAGGCAACACAGACTACAGTTGCTGCTGTAGTTTTGTTACTCTGAATTTACTCTGGATCACATGAAGCACAGCTCTGTTGTTTTGACATTGGCTTGTCAGATAGTTTGTTCCGTCCATTGCTACAGTTATTACCATCAATCGCGGATCAATCTGGTGGATTTTTTACACTCGCGTTTGTCATTCCTGAAACAGTATACTTAGACGGTCCTCTTAAACTTTTCTTCAAACTGTGAATGTAGTATGTAAGAGAAGAGCAAAGGGCGCTTCCATTTTGCGCAACTGTCAGAGCTTACTCGCGCAAAAACTCCTGATATAATCAATAACTAACTATACAATGCATACCTTATTTACATCGTGTATGCTTTCTTTTTGTCTTGTTATAATAGGAAGATCTGTGAGCATGTAGAACTACATAATTTTGCGAAAACAAAAATTAGATCAGAGAGGATTGACTAACCTACAGTAAACGCCCCTGATTGGCCACTGCTCTCAACAGAGATGCCTGTGATTGGCTACAATACTCAACGCTGCAAAACACTTTGTAAATAGAAACTTTTGGTTTTGTAATTCGAAACCAGAGCGCGCACACAAAAACATACAGGGTCGTTTGAAAGTGGGTGACTTCGAGCGGGTACAGAATTGAGTTGGTACAATTTTAAAAGCTCAGAGGATCTACACGAATCACACAAATGACCCATTTTGAATTAAAAACAGCTAATTTCACCAAAAGGTGATAAGTTTGCATCCCTGGTACCAACACTTGCCAAGCGGTGACTGCGGTGATGTGCGCGTCTTTCCCGGTACCACCTATTCTATGGCAGCTTATATTAAGACCTGCTTCGACACGCAATTTGAATGCTGAATGGAGGATGACAGACGCAGAATAGTATATGCAAAAAATCGGATTTAGATCGGTCTTGTCTGACTGATACCCGATCCGGTAGAAAATGGCAGTATCGGAGCGATACCGATACTGTCTGAGTATCGGATCAGCGCATCCCTAGAATGTTGTTCCAAGACCATTGATCTACACTCTAAAAATGGCTGGGTTAAAACAGAGTGAAAAACTTAAGGGGGTCTGAATACTTTCCGTACCCACTGTATGTGTGAAAGAATGTGAGCATGTGTATGAATGACAGAGTGTAAACTGCATTTCTTCCAAACAACAACACAAAACAAGCATTTAACATTGTTTTTTTTTTACAAATTATACACTTACAGTTTGTTTCATAGTCCATGAATACAGATTAGGCATCGCTGCCAATTTCCATGATCTCTTTAGAATAATTGATGTAGTCATGAAGAAGCCCCATCAGCACAGCAAAGGCATGTGACATCTTTTACATTATCCAGGGCAGCCTCCTCCTTTAAAACCACTGTTGCATCAGTTTGGGGGAAAGGACATTCTCCTCTTTGACCAGCATTCATCCCAGTCACCACCTGTCCTTCATCAGTGGCCTAAAAAGAGAAAAAAAAAACATTTAATTAAAATCTATCCATTTTCAGATAGAGGTGCATCCACATCAGTAAGGATAGGTAAATATTCTGTTTTATAATTTCAACCACTTTGTGTGGTTGTTTAATGTCTCTGTAATGGCAGCACTAGTGTGAGGGCATGTAATATTGTTTAAATAAATATATTGCTTTCAGAAAGCTACTTCTTTACTGAAACATTAAAACAGACATGACATTCACATAC
>NW_015506635.1:129503-132550 GCF_001515645.1 Sinocyclocheilus grahami
ATTGCAGCCATTTGCTAAAATCATTTCAGTTATTTTTTTTTCCTCATTAATGTACACACAGCACCCCATATTGACAGAAAAACACAGCATTGTTGACATTTTTGCAGATTTATTAAAAAAGAAAAACTGAAATATCAGATGGTCCTAAGTATTCAGACCCTTTGCTCAGTATTTAGTAGAAGCATCCTTTTGATCTAATACAGCCATGAGTCTTTTTGGGAAAGATGCAACAAGTTTTTCACATCTGGATTTGGGGATCCTCTGCCATTCTTCCTTGCAGATCCTCTCCAGTTCTGTCAGGTTGGATGTAAACGTTGGTGGACAGCCATTTTTAGGTCTCTCCAGAGATGCTCAATTTGGTTTAAGTCAGGGCTCTGGCTGGGCCATTCAAGAACAGTCACAGAGTTGTTGTGAAGCCACTCCTTCGTTATTTTAGCTGTGTGCTTAGGGTCATTGTCTTGTTGGAAGGTAAACCTTTGGCCCAGTCTGAGGTCCTGAGCACTCTGGAGAAGGTTTTCGTCTAGGATATCCCTGTACTTGGCCGCATTCATCTTTCCCTTGATTGCAACCAGTCGTCCTGTCCCTGCAGCTGAAAAACACCCCCACAGCATGATGCTGCCACCACCATGCTTCACTGTTGGGACTGTATTGGACAGGTGATGAGCAGTGCCTGGTTTTCTCCACACATACCGCTTAGAATTAAGGCCAAAAAGTTCTATCTTGGTCTCATCAGACCAGATAATCTTATTTCTCACCATCTTGGAGTCCTTCAGGTGTTTTTTCATGTGTCTTGCACTGAGGAGAGGCTTCCGTCGGGCCACTCTGCCATAAAGCCCCGACTGGTGGAGGGCTGCAGTGATGGTTGACTTTCTACAACTTTCTCCCATCTCCCGACTGCATCTCTGGAGCTCAGCCACAGTGATCTTTGGGTTCTTCTTTACCTCTCTCACCAAGGCTCTTCTCCCCCGATAGCTCAGTTTGGCTGGACGGCCAGCTCTAGGAAGGGTTCTGGTCGTCCCACACGTCTTCCATTTAAGGATTATGGAGGCCACTGTGCTCTTAGGAACCTTAAGTGCAGCAGAATTTTTTTTGTAACCTTGGCCAGATCTGTGCCTTGCCACAATTCTGTCTCTGAGCTCTTCAGGCAGTTCCTTTGATCTCATGATTCTCATTTGCTCTGACATGCACTGTGAGCTGTAAGGTCTTGTATAGACAGGTGTGTGGCTTTCCTAATCAAGTCCAGTCAGTATAATCAAACACAGCTGGACTCAACTTAAGGTGTAGAACCATCTCAAGGCTGATCAGAAGAAATGGACAGCCCCTGAGTTAAATATATGAGTGTCACAGCAAAGGGTCTGAATACTTAGGACCATGTGATATTTCAGTTTTTCTTTTTTAATAAATCTGCAAAAATGTCAACAATTCTGTGTTTTTCTGTCAATATGGGGTGCTGTGTGTACATTAATGAGGAAAAAAATTAACTTAAATTATTTTAGCAAATGGCTGCAATATAACAAAGAGTGAAAAACTTAAGGGGGTCTGAATACTTTCCGTACCCACTGTATGTGTGAAAGAATGTGAGCATGTGTATGAATGACAGAGTGTAAACTGCATTTCTTCCAAACAACAACACAAAACAAGCATTTAACATTGTTTTTTTTTTACAAATTATACACTTACAGTTTGTTTCATAGTCCATGAATACAGATTAGGCATCGCTGCCAATTTCCATGATCTCTTTAGAATAATTGATGTAGTCATGAAGAAGCCCCATCAGCACAGCAAAGGCATGTGACATCTTTTACATTATCCAGGGCAGCCTCCTCCTTTAAAACCACTGTTGCATCAGTTTGGGGGAAAGGACATTCTCCTCTTTGACCAGCATTCATCCCAGTCACCACCTGTCCTTCATCAGTGGCCTAAAAAGAGAAAAAAAAAACATTTAATTAAAATCTATCCATTTTCAGATAGAGGTGCATCCACATCAGTAAGGATAGGTAAATATTCTGTTTTATAATTTCAACCACTTTGTGTGGTTGTTTAATGTCTCTGTAATGGCAGCACTAGTGTGAGGGCATGTAATATTGTTTAAATAAATATATTGCTTTCAGAAAGCTACTTCTTTACTGAAACATTAAAACAGACATGACATTCACATACCTCACACATTTTCATATACGTGAAGGGCAGCTCTTTAAAGGGTTAGTTCACCCAAAAATTAAAATGGTCATAATTTATTCTGCCCCGTGTTGTTCCAAACCCATACAAACTCTGCTAATTTTTGGAACACAAATAAATATATTTAATATTCTCTTAATTTTTGTCCTCTATTGCAAGTGTGGGAGACCAGTATTTTCTTCTGAACAGACATGTTCACTATGATATAATTTAAGATTTATTCATATATAAATATTGGCATGGATTACTTCTACAATAACTTGGTGTAATAAAATGTGTTTATGCAGTTTAAGGTAAAAAAAAAACACATTATTTTCCACATATTGTACCTTATTGTTTCTCTATGCCCCGCCTTTCTGAAACGTGCATTATGATTGGCCGAATACCTCAAGCGTGTGACGGAAATGTTACACTCCTTACCATACTGTGATGCCCTGTCAGGCCGCAGCGATGATTCAAAAACATGAAAACCCATTATAAACGAGGCATTCGTTGCATCCAGTGGGGGACATAATTATGGATTATAATGACTTATACTGTCTTTTTACGCGTTGCTTTGCATCGCGCCACGTAAACATGTCTGCATTTGTGATCGGAGAAATGACAAACAACAAGCCCTACTCTACACTGCCCAAAAAACTCGCTTTAAAGGGGTCATATGATACTGCTAAAAAGAACATTATTTTGTGTATTTGGTGTAATGAAATGTGTTTATGCGGTTTAAAGTTAAAAAAACACATTATTTTTCACATACTGTACATTATTGTTTCTCCTCTATGCCCCGCCTTTTTGAAACGCGTCGATTTTTACAAAGCTCATCGGTCTGAAAAAGCGAGGTGTGCTGTGATTGGCCAGCTATCCAGTGCATT
>NW_015506635.1:132848-138964 GCF_001515645.1 Sinocyclocheilus grahami
ATATTGTAAAATCTTATGTAAATATGACATAAGATACTCACTGACTAATTAAAAGCACCTCTTCCATTCAGTTAAGACTATTTCTGAGGCGAAATCCACGTCTGCGTATTTTTCAATATAAGCTCTTTTTGGAATATTTTTGCCTTCCATGAAATCTCAAGATACTACCAGACTCAAACAATGAATGATGACTTTACATTTTTAATCTTTACTTACCATAAACAGTCTTTCACTCGCACTCGCTTCCATCTGAAGATGCTGAGAAAATGGCGGCTTCTCGCACTGGTGTCGTCGAGATACGTCCGATGTTAATGTGACGTGCATGCTCTCTTTCACGTCCGCGTTCCCAACCCAGCACCGCTGGGTTATTGATCAAGACCAATTTTCAACCCAAAATTGGGTTAAAATAACCCAACGTCCTTACCCAGCGGTCTCAACCCAGCATTTGGGTTGAAAAAACAACCCAGCATTTTATAGTGTAAGAACACCCTATTTTTCAAAATCACAATTACCATATGATTTCAGACCACTCGCTTATTTGCAAATTTTGACTGAAACAGAAACAGTGGGTTTCCAACAGAGACATATGATGGCCATGGAATTGTTTGTGAAAGTGTAAGTACCTACCGTAAGAGTTTATACTTGGAGACGAAGGCCTTGGTGCAGTCAGTGTGTGTGCAGTGATACGGCCTTTCCCCTGTGTGGGAGTACGAGTGTACCTTCAGCTTCTCCAAGCTGTTGAAGGCCTTCTCACACAACTGACAGGAGAAGTTCTTCCTCAGTTTTCCATCTACTCTCCTCTTCCTCACTCGACAGTGTTCCGCCGTGGTGGGGCAGTCGTTTGGAGATACCGTTGCCATGGCAACTTAGCGACAGCAAGCCATGTGGTGGAGACAAGTGATATGTCCCAGCACAGAGAGAGTGTGACAGCCCAATTCTTCAACACAGCAGAGACACCGGGCCCTAAGAAAAAAGACAGCAAACTAATTAACTAGATGAATGAACTGAATACTTTAAAGGGGTCATATGATGCTTTTTTTAAAGATCATTATTTTGTGTATTTGGTGTAACAGAATATGATGACATGCTTTAATGTTAAAAAAACACATTATTTTTCAAATACTGTACATTATTGTAAGTCCTCTATGCCCCGCCTCTCTCAAACGCTTCGTTTTCTACAAAGGAAATAACATTGTTTTGTGTATTTGGTGTAATGAAATGTTTATGCGGTTTAAAGTAAAAAAAACACATTATTTTCCACATACTGTACATTATTGTTTCTCCTCTATGCCCTGCCTTTTTGAAACGCGTCGATTTTTACAAAACTCATCGGTCTGAAAAGCGAGGTGTACTGTGATTGGCCAGCTATCCAGTGCGTTGTGATTGGCGTAGCCGGGCAAGAGTGACCTGAGGCGGCGGGGTCGAGAACGGCGCTCCCGGCGAAGGAGCGGTGAAAACGGTGAAAGCCGATCCGGCAATCCACAGCACTAAGTTGATGTATTCCCTCAGCGACAGCTGATTCAGAAGCGCCGGATTGTCATAGCAAAGTCAGAATTACTTCCTCTCCTAGGTTCACGAAACGGTCATCTATAAAATGCATTGCTGTTCTGTTGTAAGTAATCTTAAAGATTCCTAAATGCATCTACTTTCGGAAGGCCAAATAAAGTGCTTTTGCTTTCGCCTAGAAACACACAGCATCTCCCTGACATGCTGCTTCAACACTAACTGCGGTTACTGAAACCATGCCTTCTTTCTTTGCGTGAACATTTGGGCGGCATTATGCAAATATTTCCACATAGTGAGGTAGATATGTGGGGGCGTGTTAGAACAAGCCGTTTTAGGGGGGCGTGGCAGAGTCTTAACTTTGATAAAGAATATCTCTTTGGTTTTGAGACTTTAGTCTTTGCAACTTCAGGGATCTTATCTATGCACAATCAGCTTGTAACACTCCAAAGAGAAAGGAAAACTTGAAATCGCATCATATGACCTCTTTAATACTGTCAAAAAAAACAAAAAACATGAAATAATAAATGACTGTTTTCAAATCTGTAATTGATTACAAATTCAATTACAAAATTTAATATTTGTATTTTAAATTTTCTCGGTTATATAACCTGGGGGCACTCCAAGTACCACTAATGGTATTCACCACACTTTGAGAACACTGGACAGTGGCAACAGGATACAGAAATCTGTATCCAGACCAAATGAGCTAAAACATTACTAAGTAATAAAATACTTACATTCCTTTAATAAAATACTTTAATTTACTTCCATGCCATCATAGTATGCAGTGTCACATAGAAGCCACTTGTAGGTTGATTTAATTGTAAAGTGTAAATACTGTAGCAACAGTAAAAACTGTGTAAACACAGTGGCACAATTTCAGTGGAGCATTTGTAATGAAAAGACAAAAAGAGGAAGTGTGCCAAGTGTGTCATTAAACACAATTGTTATTTCAATTAAGTTAAAATTAATGTTTTCTTTCACAATAATCTCTCACATTTTTCCATACTAACTGTTCCATACTGGAACTCTCTAAACATTAAATACATACATTCTTTAAAAAATAAAATAGATCAAGTGAAACCAGTGAACTTATTTTTCTATGCCTCAACATCTTGATTTATTAAAATATGTAGCCTATATTACAATTATTTTTTTTAGAACAAAATGGTTTGTTACTTGCATCAACTTTTTTGTCATCAAGATTTTTCTATAGCATTGCAATTTTAGTAATTATACTAATTTAATGGCAAAACACAAAATACAGCTATAAACTTTTAGAAATGTACCAGCACAAAACTGAAATGCTATGTCCAGTATATTCTTACATTGTTAAAACATTTCTGATCGGTAAGTTCAGTTTTGAGAAATAATAATAATAACAAAAATAGAAGAAGAAGAAAATTAAACAAATATTGTTTAAGATTAAACAAAATATTTACAGGAAAAAAACTTATAAAAATATATTGTAATTAAAGTCTCCCGCATATTACTAATGTTTGCAGAGTTTCATCACTTACAGAAGCTACTAAAAATTATTTAATGCAAGAGAGCATAAAAGCACCATCTATATCTAAGAATTCATTACTTGGTTAAATTGTTACAGTTTTAAGCCTATACAGTCAAAATTACGAAAACAAACAAAACTAAACACAAAATATTCAACTCTGATGAAGTAAGCTTTATTCATTTACACTTAATTTAATACATAATACAATTTATTTGGGAAACGCTTATCCAAAGCGACTTATATTGCATTTAAGGCACACATTTATCTAAAGGTTCTAGGAATCAAATGACCTTGTTGCTAACCTAGCTCTGTTGGAGCTGCAGGAAGGCTACACAAATAAAAGCTTCCCGTGAACTGCATGGATCGGTTTCACAGAAAGAAAGAAAAAACATGTTTAAATTATACAGTTATTCATATTTCAAAATCGTATCGCACAATTCTCGCTGCACCAAATCTTAAGCTACTTTACAATTTCATTACGCAGTCCAACAATTATTTCAGCTTTTTGACTACCGACATAAATTATGAGGTCTAAATATGCAAATACGACAGTTCCTGCTAGAATGCTACATCTTTAGCTTTTTTTCTGTAAAACTGATTAATGCAGTTCACACTATTAATAGGGGTCTACATTACATGGGAAGGTTGAACGTTTTTTGGAGTTTTTGAAGGACTCCGAACTTTGAACACATTTACATTCACAACAACTGCGCGGTAAACCCCATGACCCCCTTCAGCTGAAAGGCTATAAAGAAAAGAAAAGAACATCCAGGAGCAACAGAGGTGCTTCATATTCCAGATGGGGAAACCTCCACCGCATCTGGCAATATGCTGTGTAGGCTACATACCCCCTTCTATTTCTAATTTCAAACAAACACACACACACACACACACACACACACACACACACACACACACCACCGATTTTAACAGCTCTACAATGTATTTTGCGCACAATGTCGCTGATGCTCTTGCATTACCACACGCTGCGCCATCACATGCACACAAATTCATATCTGATTGCAAGCTATACAAGAAATATAAGTTGACATTCTACAGAAACGCACCACACCCCGTTTCGTAGCAACCAACAACTTTGATATTATTATTGACTTAGGTGTCAAGAGTAAAATCAAACTATTACTAGCATCATTAAAGGATTCTGTCCTTTAAGATTTAAGATCCAATGACCCTTCACCAATCATTCATCCTGATCCGAGGTGAGACTTTCTCTCGGAGTAGAATGAACATTGAAGAGCTCTGCTCAGCATCTCCTAATTAGTCCCCCGAATTATCCCCACCATTTTGGTTGTTTTCGATATTGGCATGCAGCTTTCTCTTCCTATAATGACCCACAGTGCAACTTTATATAACTCATTGACACCCCTAATATAGTCACCAACAGTGACTCCCAAACAGCTAACTTTGTAAATTGTGTCAAAGTTAAACAGAATTATGCAGCTTATTTATTACATTTTGAGTTTAAATGTGATTAAAAACATGGAAAGGCGCTTCTATAACAACTCCGTGTCTGCGTTCGTTTCGCGTTTTTTTGTGTCAATTTTGCACCATGCATGCAGCCTGCATTTTCTTAATATTTAAATATGCATGCAATTTTCTGCGACTATCCCCGTAGCCATGTCATTACTGTATATTTAGAGAAAATCTCAAAACAAATTTTTCAAAAACTTTTTACAACTTTTTACACGCGTCTCTCTGTTTATTGACATTCGTCCGAGCGCAACCTGACTTGACAGAAACAAATAACAGTATGGTCGATAGGCTATAACACAGTCTTTCGTTGCTTTTCTCTCAAGTTCCAAACTGGGCACTGATTAACACAAAACTTTTTTCTCTCTAGCTCACCCCTCTCATAATTTGAATAAACCCGATATTTTAATTAAAGTACGTCGTAACAATTTTCTAAATACGCATAAAACTCACCGCGAGAGCGTTAACATCCTCTCTATGGTATTTTTCTTGACATTCAACTATTTCCCGGATTTTTAATAATTTTTTCCTTATATTTTTTGCTGGACGCGGCGGGCCTAAAAATTGTTTGCTTTCCCCTCTTTCCAGCAGCCATTGTGTATGCGCTGCGATGCAACCAAACCAAGATTTGGCCACGCCCGCCACGAAACCCTCCTTCCTCGCTCTTGTGATTTGTGTAATAAACTGTCATTTTCAGATTTCACTGCCACTGTCTTTCCCTTTCAGAAAATCTAACATTTAGGACTCGTCGGTAATTCTGTGAATCGGTACGACTTCGTTTAATTTTTGTTTAGTAAATAGGAGGGTAAAACAGTTATCAACCTTGTTCCATTGGCTGAAAGAGGTGACAATTCTTGCAACCGTTACCGGTGACGATTTCCAACTTGCTGTTTGATTGGCCATCGATGCCTGTCAATCACCTACAGATATGTTAAGTTGTGCTGTGTTGTGACATACGCTCTGTTTTGACGTGACGAGGGAAGGTTGAGTGTCCATGTGCTACACGTAAATTGTAAGTAGACTACTTGCAAAATTAAACTTATTGTTCAGTGGCATATACAGCTTATTTGTGTTTTGCTGTTAAACGAGTTCCCCTTTTTATTGTAATTTGCTGATAGAATTTGTAGAAGTATACGTCGCATAATTAATCGGCTGGGTTACAGCAACCGGTCTTCTGTCCGGTAAATTGAATGAGTGAGATTGCCGGTCGTTTTCCATGCTGACTTATGTCTCGAGGTTTATTTTGAAGTGAGTTAAGGTAGGCTACCAGTCGTACGACTAAGTGCTCGTTAATGGGTTTTTTATTCGTATTTGAGGGGTTTAGTGTGCAATAGCCTCGCAACTGATGAACTGAACCAGTAAATTAGATCTGACAAAGGTGGTGGAGATCTGAATTCGTTTTTGTATTATGCGATAAGTGTCTAAGTTATATTAGCTATGAGATCACTAGAATTATTACTGCCATTTAAATTGAGTTAATACTGAGGGAGTTATACATCTCATATTTTGTTTAGTGAGTTATTATAACGCATATAGGCTGTATATATATATATATATATATATATATATATATATATATACACACTTTTTATATAGAGTACACTCTAGC
>NW_015506635.1:139081-145644 GCF_001515645.1 Sinocyclocheilus grahami
CTGTATATATATATATATATATATATATATATATATATATATAACCACGTTTTATCTAGAGTAGACTCTAGAGCAGGAGTGGGCAAACTGGGTCCTTCCAGGCCACTTTCCTTCAGAGTTTAGCTCCAACCCTAATCAAACACACCTGAACCAGCTAATCATTGTCTTCAAGACTACTAGAAGGCTACAGGCAGCTGAGTTTTATCTGGGTTGGATTAAATCTCTGCAGGAAAGTGGCCTGGAAGGGCCAAGTTTGCCCATCACTGCTCGGTATCCCAAATGGGGGTTCCTTGAGAGAAAAAAAAGAAAGAGGAAAAACAAATATTTAATTAAATCGAATGTAGAATTGCTCAGTTTTATTTTAGCACCAAGATACTATTATTTATATTTTAAATGTGTTTTTATTTGTACATTTTAATTTAATTCATTTTATTTAAATTTCATTACTTTTGTTGTATGTTTGTATTTTTGTATTTTATTAAAATTATTAAATCTAGTTTTAGTTATTTTAGTATGTCAAGTATCCATTTGTTCATTCAAGAAACACATTTCTGGGAGGGGTTTAAACCTTATTGACCCTTACTGTTGAACACTCATTTGTTTCAGTATTTCAGATTATTACTCCTTTATTCCCCAAACTTCGCATATTGTTCCCTTATACCTACACGGAGGTACTGAATAGGTACACTGTAATTACAAAAAAAGTTACGCTGTAAATTCTGTTTACTTACACAGTACATTGTGGGTTGTAATCTAAAGCGTTACCATTACTTACTTTTGATGCCTCAACCCCGCTGATTTAAAATCCATCAGTCAAATAATTCCTAGATTTATTTTCATAATTTTCACGACTCGCACATGCATGTGATGTCCCCAGTGCAGCAGGCAAGCTTGCAATATGGAAAAGCTTACATTCAGCAGATAGAAATATTGCATTATATTGATTTTGTCAGGAAAAAAGATGATCTGAGCACTGTTGAGTAAGTTGTGGCTGTACTTTACTATGGCATTACATCCCACCCACATCCCTCTGATCAGCATGTGGTACATTATATTACTATAATTAAAAATCTTTTTGGCAAATTAAACGGTTTATTACAAACTTATGTGATTTGATCAAATCAATAATGAAATGTAATCGTATATGGGTAACAGAGAAATTAATGAGATTAATATAACACTTCTACTTGAATGTCACTATCTATCACTATTAAGTGTTTGTAACAACTTCTGACTGCAATCCAATGTGGATTTTGGTCAAATGATGAGGCAGAAATATGTTGTTAGTAACATTCTAGAATAATTTTATGTGGAAGATACACGTTACAACTTCTGTGGGGCGTGAAGAAAAAGTAAAGTAACTAATAGTGTAACTAATTACTGTTGCCAGAAAGTAATAAGTAAAGTAACAATTACTTTTCAAAGGAGTAACTAGTAATGAGTAATATTACATTCTTTGAGTAACTAGTCCAACACTGCCCATAAGGGTCATGCTGAATGAATTCCCACGTCTCGTCAGAAGATGGCGCCTGCAGCTGATTCATCTATCCATTCTTTTTTCAAACTGCTTGTCTAATGTGGGTACAGCATAATATCATACAGGTAATAATTAAGGTTTATACATGCTAGTTTCCATGACAGAGTTCAAGATAAATCTTTTCATTACTACTGGAGCTACCAGTTTGCTAAGTTTCAAATTATTAAACCGCAAGCACAAACTATGCAAAAGCGACTGCCCTTCCGCCACACTCCGTGTCCGAATTCGCTCACTTGTTTTCATTCACTTTTCAAATGGACTTTATTCGAGGACTAATGAAGGGAATAGTGAATAAAGGTATAGGGGGCGACTAGAAACTTCCAGGCTGGTGTGTTGGAGCTATACTTGTTAGGACGTTGGCCCTCCCAGAGCAGGATTGGACAACCATGATTTATTTAAATCAGTGATATTCTTTTTAATATGCTTATTTTTCAAAAACATTGATGCATTTTTAATCTAGTAGTGTAACCTTTTTTTATCCACAATTGTCAACAATATATTTTCATAAAAGGGTTTCATTATCACACTCCAGTAGTTGAGTACTTGTTTTACTTATCTGTCATGTACTCAAAAGGAAAAACAAAAAATACCCATCCCTTATGTAACTGGAGCTCTCTGACATTCCAGCTGTGACACAGATGCAGTTGGAGGATGGCTGGCAAATCAAGTGCATGCAAACTTCGGAATGTGGATGTCAACCCATGCATTGAGGTCAGTCAGACTTGTGTGTGGTTGAATAAATTTAATGTAAACTATGTATGTTTTTGACTAAATGCGTGTAAAATTGATGTGCAATTTTGCGTTCAGTGCTGCATAAGTGAAGAGTTAGCAATTGTATTGTAATTGTAATCAATTTTAGTTGTTTAATCAACTACAGTGCCAGTTATATCATGACATTTGTAATAAAATGAGATTTTAAAGCTTATTTACTCTGTTTGCGTTGGCATAGGAGACTGATGGTTCTCAAAAATGTTTGGATGCATACAACTATGATAAGAGCATGTGTTCTGCATACTTCATGAGATATAAAAACTGCAGGAAGTACTGGGTAAGTATACTGAGACACTAGGACCCACAAAAAAATAAGACTAAAAATAAAAACTCACTAATCTAATATTTCATAATCATTTTCTGTAGAGAAATTTAAAATTTTGAAACAAAAATGTATACTAAAATTAGCCTTGCACAAGAATTTCCAAATGTAGAATTCTTCTGGGGAAGAAATGGTTTAATTATGTTTTTGAACCCATGGATTTACCATAGATTTCTGCGTAAACTTCTGGGTAAGGATAGTGAAATCTTGCCTAAACCATGAAGAACTCACCTTATATAGTGCATTTAACTACCATGCACTAAAGGGATTACTGGTGAACAATTGAGCAATTTTGGACATGGCAACAGAGTCAATAACAAGAGCCGATGTTTCATTTTGAGCGTTATGAAAAATATATCATGATAATATTTTTGGCCATACACCCAGCCCTACCCCTGATCCCCATCCGATCCCCACCCTGCTGAGACCTAGTCCCGATTCAATACTTGTATTTTCCTAGTGTTAGGTACACACTTAAAGTACATTTAAAGGTATTGAATTCAGTCCAGTTTTTAATCCTGACAATTGAATATTCTGCAGTGCATTAATAAAAATTATGTAAAGTAAACAAACTTAAACATATTTTCATTTGGCTCTTACCAATTAAAAACCATGGCTAACTACAAGACTAAACTAAAAAATGTTCCCTTAACAGTATTGCACATTTAAAGCTAAATTGTTATTGTCTTGTGACAAATGTCCGAATGAAAAAGCTTCTCAATTGACAAAAACTGTCAGGCGGGAATTGATTTAGTCTTTTTTTTTTTTTTTTTTTTTTTTAATTGATTGTATAGTTGTCTTTTTTTATTTTTATTATTATTTTTTTTTTATTTGCTGCAATCTCATGTAAGTGACAGGTTGCTGGAGGGGAGGGATTATTGCCCGGATTATTTATTCAAAATTGACCTATCGGTAAGCCCCTCCCCTTGAACACAAATGAGCCAGTGGCAGTTGAGTATCAGCTGCACAGGGACCTGCATTTGGACCTCTTTAGGTCTCAGGGCCATAGAGAAACATTGGTTTTCATCGGTTTGATGGTGTTTATGCCACAAAAATGGAAAAACGAAGTGCCTGGGGTACTTGTAACATTGATTCCAGGTATCCTGAGAGGATGGGCAATGGAATTAATTTTATTCCATTTCCTAAACCCAAACAAAACGGAGGAAATATCCCTAAGCATTCAACCCCAATCCCAATGAAGACAAAAACGTTCATTTTCTGGTTGTCATACTCTCATTAAAGGCACAATATGTCATTTTCGCAGCTAGAAGGCGCGTATTCAAAATAAACAAGTTCACAAAGGCGTAGTTTGATGACGCCGTGACTGAGTGTGGAATCATGGGAGTTGTCGTCTTCATCCCCACAGCCGATGCAATCCGACGGGACTCGGGCAGAAATCATGTTCATGGATGAGCTAATGATTTTTTAATGTAGTAGAATGAAGCAGGGTGAGGCTGAAAGCTGTCGAAGCGAAACGAGGCCACTGAACGAGCGTGACACACGGCTCGAAAGCAGCTGAGCTTTTATTATGCCACAGTCGACCGCTTCCACTCCTTCCGGTCGTGCGTATGTGGGGAAAAAAGCAGCGCTGTTTTATCATACTAGATACATTTGAAAGTTCTATTATAATGCTGCTACTCTGTGCGATCATCACCGGTCTATTAAAATGCACAACATATTAAAGTGTCTTTGGTGTTTCCATGTTTTCTACAAAACAAAACCGGAAATCGAGGGGTTATGACGTCATTGGCAGGCGACACAATGACACTATGGACACGGTCCGTGTCACTAGTTAAAATTGCTTATTTTTCTGGATTTAAACATTCTTCGAAACATTTGGGATAATGTAAGTACACAAGTCAGCAAAATATATAACACTGTTCTAGTGGTTTTTGGATATTTAATAAAAAAAATCTTACATATTGTATAGTCTAAATCAAACAGATGTCTACCAAACTCTTTTGTTATTTTGTGGAGGATGAGCTCCCCTAGCTGAGTTTGGTTCATCCCCATTTATTGCCCTTACCACAGTCACTTTGGCTTCACTGGGGTTTGTAGATATTAAAGCATTTTCTGTAAAGCTGCTCTAAAATGCTGTCTTGTGAAAAGCGGTAAATAAAACAATCCCCTGTATTTCACATTCTCAGCATGGTGTGATGCTGCAGCGTAGGCGTGATGGAGTGAAGCCTGATATGCCAACGGCTGAGGAGCGAGAGCAGATCATCACAGCCCTTGGAGGGAAGCCCTACTGACTGCACAGTAGCAGTTAAAACAACATATGTGCGCGTTTGGACTAAAAATAAATTTCTTGCAGAGGAGACACATTACAAATCTATCCCTCTGGATTTATTAAATGTGTATTTCAATCCTGCATGTGGGAAAAAAGGTTAAATGTGTACTTGCAAAATTTTAGCAATTATGTAGATGTGTTATAACTAATGCTGTGTTTGTAATACTGGTTATTACAAAGCAACTATCAAAGCAACTTGGGCTTCCATACCACCTCAGCAGTACCACAGGCTGATTGTCTCCATGCCACGCCGCACTGATGCAGTAATTCATGCAAAAGGAGGCCCAACCAAGTATTGAGTACATGTACAGTAAATGAACATACTTTCCAGAAGGCCAACAATTCACTAAAAAATTTTTTTTATTGGTCTTATGAAGTATTCTAATTTGTTGAGATAGTGAACTGGTGGGTTTTTGTGAAATGTGAGCCAAAATCATCCCAATTAAAAGAACCAAAGACTTAAACTACTTTAGACTGTGTGCATTGAATGTATTTAATACAAACCCGATTCCAAAAAAGTCGGGACACTGTACAAATTGTGAATAAAAACAGAATGCAATGATGGGGAAGTTTCAAAATTTTATTCAGAATACAACATAGATGACATATCAAATGTTTAAACTGAGAAAATTTATCATTTTAAGGGAAAAATAAGTTGATTTTAAATTTCATGGCATCAACACATCTCAAAAAAGTTGGGACAAGGCCATGTTTACCACTGTGTGGCATCCCCTCTTCTTTTTATAACAGTCTGCAAACGTCTGGGGACTGAGGAGACAAGTTGCTCAAGTTTAGGAATAGGAATGTTGTCCCATTCTTGTCTAATACAGGCTTCTAGTTGCTCAACTGTCTTAGGTCTTCTTTGTCGCATCTTCCTTTTTATGATGCGCCAAATGTTTTCTATGGGTGAAAGATCTGGACTGCAGGCTGGTCATTTCAGTACCCGGATCCTTCTGTTATTTAATTCTATGCTCCTGTACATTGATTACTGTAGCTATATGAGAAATAGTTCCACATAAGAGGCAAACAAATTCAACATAGTTACACAAGTAATTTGAAATTGCTGAATAATTCCAATTTTACAGTTATTCTAATTTTACACAAGACATGGTCTAGAACAGTGTTTCCCAACCGGGGTGCCGTCTGTCAAGAGCAGGGGTGCCATGTAAAAAAATCATTTTTTAGTATTTTTAAATAGCTAAAATTTTCAAAAAAGCATCTATTATATAATATCCATTTCTGATGTCGCCAATAATTAGAGATGCACCGAAATTTCGGCTGCCGAAAATTAGGTCACCGCTCAGGTTTCACTTTCACATGGCGTGACCCTCTGCGTATTATCCCGCTCTATGTGTGTGTGTGCTCCGCTCAGTCGCTCCACTCGTATACCGTTCATGCGAATTGGAACAGCAAAGTCCACTCAAAAATCGAGCCGACAGGAAACATCGATGTAGGCCTAGTACAGTATTGTTTCTGTCTGCAATAGCCTTACTGTGCTGTAACATGGTGTGGTATATGGGTAACTCTGGTAACGCTGCCCTCTCATTCATTGATCTGCTAACCGCTATGTTATGCTTGCATGTTTCTGATAATAATAGCTTTCTAGGACTAAACATTATTTGGATAATTGGTAAAAAAAAAAA
>NW_015506635.1:146123-153013 GCF_001515645.1 Sinocyclocheilus grahami
TATGTAAAAAGTCATATGATCATTCTTCAATGTACTATAACCTCCAAGAAACACTTCATAAGTGGCCGCGCTCCAGTATAAGGGGCTTTCCCTACTATTAATACTTAGACAATTTACATTGCACACGTCTGTGTGCAGTGTGGCTCTGATACGGTCACTGAAGCTGATTACGGCCACTCAATGCTTGTGTTAATGTTTTTATACAGTCTATGGTTTATTCCAGCCGCGGCACGCACGTTTCTGAAGCGGCTCTCTTTGTTGCTTCTGTAAAGATACATGCATAAGCCTCCTTTGAATAAATATAGCCAAAATCCGTCAAAATCCCACCAAAATCCGTTTCCATGACTTATCGCGAGAGGCAAAAGGTTACGTTTTAGCCGCATAACATTGGTTAATGGAAACTCCGTCATTTCGCAATACTTTTTTATCGACATTCAGAAAATATAATGGAAACGCAGCCTACTGTCTCACGTGACTCTGTTCCCCTTTCGGGCTTGAACTGATGGTAAAACTAATGACATTATTTACTGTCTTTACATTTATTTTGAAAGATGAAGCTCGCGATTATGGTAAGGGGCGTTACATTTCTGACGAGTGCTTGCGGTGTTCGGCCAATCACAATGCACTGGGTCAGCTGGCCAATCAGAGCAGACTGCGCTTGTCGGAAGGAGGGACTTTGTAGAAAACGAAGCGTTTGAGAGAGGCGGGGCATAGAGGACTTACAATAATGTACAGTATTTGAAAAATAATGTGTTTTTTGAACATTAAAGCATGTCAACATATTCTGTTGCACCAAATACACAAAATAATGATCTTTAAAAAAGCATCATATGACCCCTTTAAAAAATATCTGTATGACATTATATTCTGCAGTTCTTCTCTGTTGTACCGAATATCTATACTTTTCAAATGATCATATCGAAGTTAGAAATTCAAATATTGTGACAAAATTAATTTTGTAGGGTGCCACAAGTTTGTTAAAATTTCCAAAGGGTGCCGCGACTAAAAAAGGTTGGGAAACACTGGTCTAGAATGCATAGCATCTACAACATTTACAGCAAAGAAATGATGTGTTTCAAAGAATAAACTTGACTAGTCTATGTGTATATGTAGTAGCGTTCGATGACCACAATGCGATTACCACAATTACACATTTGAAAATAAAAAAGAAATGCATAGCTGACAGCAAGAAGACACACAACAGCATGTGAGAGTTCTAGTGCAGAGCTCCAGAGACACACACACACACAGTGTGGGGGTTCCCTTTTGAAAGGGAACTCTATGCTGCGTCCTCTAGAGGGCACTAGGGGAACGTCTTCAATGTGAAGTTGTCTGAAGCATTAATGAAAAACGACAATGAACTTGACATTGGCAGGCGGCAGCCTATGACGCAAACAATAAAGTGACTGCGGGTATAAAAGAACACCTGCGGAATACGTCATCCTCTTCTTTGTCTTCAAACCTTGTGCATGGAAGCACATGCATCTGCCCCGCGAGAGAGAAGGATGCGCTCACTGTTTGCGGGACTACTAGAGGCAGAGGTCTGTACTCGAGCTTTGTCAGCGTTTGCACAAGCTTTGTCAGCATTTGCATGAGCGCGTTTGCCTCTCTCGAGAGTTGGGCAAGCTTAATGCTTTGCATTCGCGTTGAGATGTGATCGCGTTGAGAATGCCTTGTATGCTTGATTCTTTTTGAGAATTGAGCGCCTCTCATCCACGTTTCGGGTCTCGCGGCTGCCGAGGCGGTTAGTCAGACCGATCACGTGGATTGTAGGCAGGGCATGGAAGGAATCTGACGAGGTGTGTTTTCTCTTTCACTTTTTGGTTTTATTTTATTTTACAGAATAGGAACTGTGTATAATGTGAGATATCTACATTATTGGTGAAGGAGGCTCCTGACTTGGTGTAATGGCAAGTTTTTGAGTTGTTAGGCTCTTGTTTGAGCCTCCTCTGAGCCTCCTCATCCTCTCAGCCCAGGCATGTGAATATTTAGGTTGAGCATGGTTTCTGCTCCTCTCGCAGAGAGAGTTATACTGAGCACTCTGCTCCGTATAACTTACTTACTAACTTATTTGCAGTTATTTCAGGGTTTTTGAGGCTCTCTGTGAGCCTCCCTGATCAGCTGTTCATGAGCCTGGTAGCCCCCCCCCCTCCCTTTGAGGTTCGCTATGCTGAGATCACAGTTCCTAGTGTTCTTTCAACAGAGCTCTGTGGCTGTTTTAGGTTGTTAGGCTCTTGTGGGCCTCCTTGATAAGTCGCTCTTGGGTCGAGCTTTTGAGTACTCCCCTCACTCCCTGAGGTCTTCATACTGAGTACGCTGATCCATAAGGGTGGGTGGTTGCACTTCCCTTGCTTTAGAGGGTTGGTATGTTGAGTGCTTGCTCCCTAGAGCTCTGTTCGGCACTTAGGAGCATGGTCAGTACTCCTAGCTTAGTACTCCAGCTTTGAGACGTTAGGCAGTGTACTCCACTCCCTAGAGCTCCACTGAGACAGTACTATAAGCATGTAGGCTCTATCGTGAGCCTCACTAACGGTGTCTAGCGTTGAGTGTGGTCAGGTCTCCTCTCATTTTAGAGAGTCGTTATGCTGAGGCCTCCGCTCACCTGAGCTCCAGCTAGACTTGGAATCAAGTGTTCGGCCCTCTGTGGGGCCACCTTGATAGACAGTCTTTATGCTGAGTAGGTTTGGCCTCCTCTCGCTTAGAGGCCCCCTACCAGGGTTGAGCGTTGTTAGGTTTCCTCTCGTTTAAGAGAGTCATCTTGCTGAAGCCTCCGCTCCCCAGAGCTCCGCTTAGGCAGTAATATGAGTTGTAGGCTCTTTCTTTTTGAGCCTCATTAACTGCCTCTGGCGCTGAGTGTAGTCAGGTCTCCTCTCGTTTTAGAGAGTCGTTGTGCTAAGACCTCCGCTCTTAAGAGCTCCTAAACTAGGATTGAGTGTTGTTATGCTTCCTCTCATTTAAGAGTCATCTTGCTGAAGCCTCCACTCCCCGGAGCTCCGCTTAGGCAGTAATATGAGTTGTAGGCTCTTTCTTTTTGAGCCTCATTAACTGCCTCTGGCGCTGAGTGTAGTCAGGTCTCCTCTCGCTTTAGAGAGTCGTTATGCTGAGACCTCCACTCTAAAGATCTCCTCAACTAGGGTTGAGTGTTGTTAGGCTTCCTCTCGTTTAAGAGAGTCATTCTGCTGAAGCCTCCACTTTGCATAGCTCTGTTTAGGCAGTATTAATGTGTAGGCTCTTGAGCCTCACTAACTGCCCCTGGCGTTGAGTGTAGCTAGGTCTCCTCTCGCTTTAGAGAGTCGTTATGCTGAGACCTCCACTCTAAAGATCTCCTCAACTAGGGTTGAGTGTTGTTAGGCTTCCTCTCGTTTAAGAGAGTCATTCTGCTGAAGCCTCCACTTTGCATAGCTCCGCTTAGGCAGTATTAATGTTTAGGCTCTTGAGCCTCACTAACTACCCCTGGTGTTGAGTGTAGCCAGGTCTCCTCTCATTCTAGAGAGTCGTTATGCTGAGACCTCCACTCTTAGAGTTCCGTACTTTGGTGGGTGAGCTAGTCTACAACGCTGGCGAGCTTTGAGCCTGCCTGTAGAGCTTTGTAGCTCGGGTTTGGCCAAAGCGATTTCGCAGGGGGCAGGGATGGGGTTCCTTGAGTCTTTGACTTGAGGAATCCAGTTATTTGGGCACTCATCCCTCAGCATGGTGGCGTGGGTATACCGTTCCCCTAGCGCCCTCTAGAGGACGCAGCATAGAGTTCCCTTTCGAAAGGGAATGTCTCAGGTTACGCATGTAACCATGGTCCCCTGAGAATAGGGAACGAGACACTGCGTCTCTGTGCCATGCTTCGGGCATTCCTTGTGGTGTCTCCTTCAGACAAAGAAGTGGATGACGTATTCCGCAGGTGTTCTTTTCTACCCGCAGTCGCTTTATTGTTTGCGTCATAGGCTGCCGCCTGCCAATGTCAAGTTCATTGTCGTTTTTTCATTAATGCTTCAGACACCGGTCACGTTGAAGACGTTCCCCTAGCGCCCTCTAGAGGACGCAGCGTCTCGTTCCCTATTCTCAGGGAATCATGGTTACATGCGTAACCTGAGACGTTTTCTGGTTACATAATTCCAAATTACTATAATGCCACTTCACTTATATATTCAGACCAAAACAAAGATATCTTCAAATCAGTTGTAGAAACATAAAATACCTATTGGTTTGTCAGGATCCCGTAACCCAAGTGTCATACCTGGCAGGAGAAGGGAAAACAATTTCACCAGACCCTGAGGAGGACACATCCACTCAACAGCAGAACATAATTCTTTAAAG
Organism: Sinocyclocheilus grahami; assembly: GCF_001515645.1. NCBI lineage: Eukaryota > Metazoa > Chordata > Actinopteri > Cypriniformes > Cyprinidae > Sinocyclocheilus > Sinocyclocheilus grahami. The sequence goes on from NW_015506635.1 coordinate 150,432, forward strand.
GTTTTCAATCTTTCTCCTAGAGGCTGCTGTGAAATTGAGACCATTTTACCAATCACACGGAGACCTTTACAATGATACTAAACATAAAAAGTTTAAAATCATAGATTCTTAAGATATTATAAACACAAAATGTTAGTTCCCTTTCAATTCGTTCATGTCGACATTTGCATTTGCTAATGCTTTATGGCGGTTCACGCTTGCAAAATATGAGGTGCTCCTCTCTCTCTATATAAGGCAGCGCTTCTGCGCTTTTTCGTCATCGATTCAGAATCTTTTCCTTCAGCCAACAAGATGCAAGAAGCCAATCATCAAAGACTACTCACTGTGATCTACACACTGCAGCGGACACACCTTCTCTTCCCCTACTGTGTTTCGGTGAGCTTTGGACAAGAATGATCTCTCCTACGCAGAGCCAAACAAAATTTCTGATGGCCACGAGTCGTGTGTCTTCTGCCTGGGTCGCACCCACGCAGAGGCGGTGCATGGGGGGTCGGCCAGAAGCCGTCTGGATGAATGGTACCACTTTTTCCCCAAATGGCATGATGAGATAGTGAAGTCATGGAACACGCCACTCACCAGTCGAGTGCACAATGCGGGATCCTCCCTCATGGATCTGGCCCTCAGAGCGACGAAGGTAACAGCTTGAGCGATAGGCCGCAACATGGGAAATCTTGTGGCCAAGACAGCGGTGGCTGAAGCATTGTCAGGGCTCGAAGAGCCAGAGGCCCCACCCTGACAGGGACAGCAGAAGCTGAAGCTGTCCCTCGGAGGAGGAAAGCTGCACCCAGCACCAAAGTTGAGTCACTGAAGAAGTCAGCTCGCTCCGCTGTGTGTATTCACCACGCCCCCCTGCCTGTTGCGGGCATGTGTTTTTACTGTTCCCCTATGCAGTGCAATAAAGTAAAAAAAAAATGTCAGAGCACATTTCCTCCTCTCACTCCCCTCACCCCCATCATTCACTCACATGCCTGTGTGGTATTAAACTACCTGCTCCCCAATGGCGAGTTATCCCACACCACATGGTGTGCAGCCCACCTTGCCTGCTGTCACAATTCAGCAGAGGTGTAAAGAGTACATACAAACCATACTTGAGTAAAAGTACAGATACCTTACAGTGAAAATTACTCCACTACACGTTACAAGTCACCAATTCCAAAACAACTTGAGTAAAAGTCTTAGAGTATCTGATTTTAACAGTACTTAAGTATTTTACTTATACTAAATATAGGCTCAAAGATGCACTAGTCAAAGAGACATGCCAGTGAAAAACTGTAACGTTGTGGAGAAGCTGCGGAAAACAGGCAGAGGCAAGGATCTATGTGCTGGTATTTCATAGGAAAACTAGAACAAACAATAAGGCAAAAACCAAAAGGAACAAAGAACAGAATGACTGGCAAACAGACAACCATTACATTCAACAACTCATACGGAACTAAAGGAAAAACTAGGGCTACATATACACACGGGGCTAACAAGCTTAACAAAATAAGACACACCTGGGGAGACTAATCAAGGGGAACCAATGAACAAACTAACTATAAACACCAGGTAAGGGCAAAATGCACAAGATGCAGTACTTTCAGTGACCTGTAATAGGCAGTTTCAGGTCTGTTGTAGCAGAATGGGTTATGAATAGGTTTGGGAATCGAAAATCGATTCCAATTCCAGAATCGGATACTTCTTGTAAAATTAAAATGTCGATTCCGCCTATCGATTCCTGTGTGCATTTATATATATATATATATATATATATACAGTATATATATATATCTTTGAGGACCCGACCTAGCAATCTGCCAGGACCTTGCTCGCTAATCTAAGCGCTCCAAAGTTTGGCTACACTTGCGATCAGAAGCTGAAAAAGCTTAGTATAATATTTGTGATAAGCTAACATGTTGCAAAAGAGCTGGCCTAAAGAGAGCAGCTGTCATGTATATGAATGAAACAGCTTAACAAACAGTCTTTTCAACCACACAGTATCATTCTTTCTGTGTTACAAACATTCAAATAATCACAGAAGTACTGGGATAAAAGTTTATAGTTCAGATATAAACTCTGATGTGTACGGTAGCGATCAAAATAGAATAAATCACCTTTTGAAAGTAATTTGACACTAATTTAATTAATTAGTAATTTAACCCAAAGGGGTTACAATGTATTGTCTTTGAATCATTCAAAAATGCTGATTCATCCAGTGATGAAACAAGTAAATCTTGAGTGAGTCATTGAATCATTCATTCATAAATTATGTAACGAATCAGCTCATGGGAAATATGAATAATTAACCATAACTAGTTATAATTAATTATTCATATTTTAGATCCGCTGTAGATATTTAACTACATAAACACTTAAACTAGTCTAACATACTACATAAACACATAAACTGGTCTAACATACACATACACACACACACACACACACACATACAGTTGGTATAGGAAAGGGTTAAAGCTTAACTCAGTACAGAAAGAGAAATAAGGACTATGATGGTTATAGAACCATTTGCATATTCAGCAGATCTACACCTGAGTGAAACGTCAGATTCTTAGTTCAAACACACCTTTGTAAAAAAGGTGTCA
>NW_015506635.1:155143-162650 GCF_001515645.1 Sinocyclocheilus grahami
TCAGATTCTTAGTTCAAGCACACCTTTGTAAAAAGGTGTCACTGATACTTAATGTATCAATTAATAAGACTAAGTTTGATACTTGCGAGTCTCGTCTGTCTGAAAGAGATTCCTGATGCAATCTTAAGGTCCAAGATCTTGCTGAAGTTGGTTGATGAGAAAGAACCAGTTTGAGTCAGAGGATCTTGGTGAAATTGAAAGGACAAGGCCGAGGCCTGGCACGAGCTTAGCGTTTCCGGAAGCGTTTTTCATACATCCTCTCAGAATTAAAACAAACCACCGACTAGGTGGGTCCCTGGAGCAGGGCCTTTAAGGTCGGAGAAGATCCCCGCCTTTCAAGATGGGCTTGTCCAATGAGAAAGATGGAAATTCCAAGCGGGAGGTGGCAATTGCTGGAGGGTTTTACGACCCTTTGTCTCTAAGCATGGTAATTTGCAAATGGACTTGAATCGAAATTACTAAAGATTCTCAGGACCCTAATATATATTGCCTATGTACCAATATATAATATACACGCTTGTTTCAATCATAAGAAGGCGAATTCATAGATACTAGACAAGGTAGGATTACAAATAGTGAAAGGATGACAGGAGTGTGTTTCGATTATAAACCTGCATCACAGTATACAATTTCAAAGACAAAATACACGATGACAATAATATACCCAATGACCTGAAGGATCATGTGTGTTCATTCAAAGAAAGGTTTTCCTATTAATTAATTAGCAAAGAAAAGTCCTTCCCTTGTGGATTTTCCTTATGGGCAAGGAAGCGATTTTCTTCACCTAAATTCCAGGAGGTCGTAAATGTATCGGGTGTCAGCATTGCTATGGAATCAGGGGCCTGTTCAGCTTCCTGGGGTGTTACAGAGTATTTGTTAAATCTAGCTAACAAAATATATATTGTGTGTTTGAGTGGTCCAGACGCTACAATTACATGTGATTTTGTTTAGTTGTCTGATGTTTTTTCTTCAGAATCGTGAGAGAACCACAATCTCCATTAAAAACAAAAAAACATCTCAATTGATCCAGAATCATGCAGCTCTATTTTGCACACAAACAGCTCTTAAACAAGTGCAGTTTTCATGTAGATGGCTGATTTTTGTTCATGGTATTCAACTGCAACTAAATGTTTTGCAAAAAGAGACAGAATAAATATGTTTGATATCATTTGTGACCCTGGACCACAAAACCAGTCATAAGTAGCATGGTATATTTGTAGCAATAGACAAAAATACATTATATGGATCAAAATTATTGATTTTTCTTTTATGCCAAAAATCATTAGGATATTAAGTAAAGATCATGTTCCATGAAGATATTTTGTAAATTTCCTACCAAAATATATCAAAACTTAATTTTTGATTAGTAACATGCATTGCTAAGAACTTCATTTGGACAAATTTAAAGGTGATATTCTCAATATTTAGATTTTTTCATACATCAATGGAACGCTTATTTATTCAGCTTTCAGATTATGTATATAAATCTCAATAAACAAAAAAGAGCCTTATTACTGGTTTTGTGGTCCAGGATATAATGTTTTTATCACATTGGAATCAATAAGCAGAATTGGAATCAGAATTGATCAATTTCAAACGATACCCAACCCTAGTTATGAAATCAATAAAGAATGGCTACATGCTTCAGTTCTTCCGCAGAGTGCCCCATTTCAACGGTGTGTTAATGTCCACTGTATGGGAGCAGAATGCCTCAGTTCTGCGAGAGGAATACACAACCAGGGATGCTTATTTTCACATTCAGGTAGCCCCTCCCACAGGCGTTTCCTGAGATTTGCATTCGAGGGGATAGCCTATCAGTTCACGGTCCTCTCCTCTGAATCAGAGCGGAATGCGCATTCCTGAACTATCTTGACGATTGGCTAGTCTTTGCCCAATCAGAAAGCTCGCTGCTCAGCGACAAACTCAGACTCCTCGCTCATCGTCATAGCTTATAGGGCTGACTGAATATGCAAAAAAGCATGCTGATACCAATCCAGAACAATCTCCTTTTATGAGTGGAGCTGAATTCAATCTATATGAGAGTGCGTCTGTTGGAGGAACGCTCACAAAAACTGATCAGCTTTCTCACAGTCTTCAAGTTAGGGGACTCCTCTCTACTGAAATACTTTCAGAGGACGCTCGGCCAGATGGCCGCTGCCTCGACAGTGTGCAAATTAGAGCTCCTGCATATGCGACCACTTCAGCTCTGGCTAAAGAACCATGTGTCACAGAGCGAATGGAACGCGGGCAACTTGCGCGTCAAAGTGACGGGCGACTGCTTGGATGCGCTGACCCCTTGCGCAATATGACTCTGTATCACCTGGGTGTTCCTATTGGCCAAGTGATCAGGAGAAAGACTGTTATGACAGATGCATTGAGCACGGGCTGGTTTACAGCGTCAGAACACAAGTAACTATAGGACAACGCAATTTCATTACAGTTATGAATGATGGAAGGTGCAAGGTGCAAATTGAATTTCATTGTTGTGTTATTGTCTGTCTTTTTTTATTATTTTCTGTGTTTCCTTTTCTCTTTTAATTTGATTTTACATGATTAAGCACTTTGGATAGCTTTGCTATGTTGAAATGTACTATATAAATAAAATTTATATCGCAAGCTCATAAGTAAATACTTATGAGCTTGCAAATGCCTAATCTTCTACTCACTCAAAAGTACACTCTTTTTTTTACAAACAGTGTACATACTTTTAGGGCATAGTATAAAGTAGCTAATGTCAGGGTCTGGCGTCTGGTGTTCTCCGTCTCACCACCAGAGGTCACCATTTCCCATCCTCCCAGACTCCTTTTCCGTTACCTTGACTCCACACACCTGTGCACACACTCACACACAGCTGTGGCCCATCCTGAGGGCTATTTATATGCCTTCCCCACGCCTCTCTGGGCGGATTATTAAGTGTTAATGGGGTCCTATTATGCTTTTTCACTTTTTTAATTTTAGTCAGTGTGTAGTGTGTATGTTTGGGCATAAAAAATATCTAGAAAGTTACAAATCACAAAGTCCACTCCAAAGGGAGATATTTAGTTTAAAAAAAAATCAATTTTCAAGAACTACAGCAAATCTGTAAATGAATATTCCGAAGTGAAGTAAACTTCAACGGATTTCCCCTGCTCAGGGAGTAGGGAGCAATGGACACTGTGTAGGGACCATGTCAATCGGAACACCGTTCATGCACGGAGCTCACTTCTAACGAAATTATGATCTGAATCAGGTGTGTTAACAAAGAGAGACGTGCAAAACATGCAGAGCGGGGGTACGCAAGGACTGGGATTGAGAACCGCTGGTCTAGAACAATTCTTACAAATATAACACGACGTAGCTGGACGCCGCAAAAAAAAAGACGCCGAATGGCGCCACTGGTGTGCTACACTCATAGAAAATAATGTGTTCGAATTTTAAAGCCGTGGCGCAACACTGCGCTTCTCATCCGGTGTGCGACCGCCTGAAACGCTGTTTTTTTTTCACTTCCGAAAGCAGATGACGTCAGGAAACAGTGGTTGCAATTTAATTTTTAACTCCGTTCCTGAGCATTATAACCCTAATTTGCTATTGTGTGTTGCGCATTTTACTGAGGACAGCTTCCACATCACGAGTGAGAAGTGCCGGATTCGCCAAAAGCGTTTGTTGAAAGACAGAGCAAGAGTAGTACTGAAACACCGTCTAAGCTGTTCGCCAATCACAACGCACTGGGACAGCTAACCAATCACATCACATTTTGTTTTTCGGAAGGCGGACCTTCATCAAAGCCGGAACTAATCGAGCCGTTTGTGCCAGCCTGGGGAGAAAGGTATTTTAATAATGTAAATTATGTGAAAAATAATGCGTTTTTCGAACCACCAAGCATGAGAGCATGTTCTAGTACACCCCCAAAACAAAATCAAGACTTCGTAAAAGAGCATAATAGGACCCCTTTAATAATTGTTTGTGATTGTTACTAGTGGTAGTTGTTTTACGAGCTGTGATGTGTGTGTGTGTGTGAGTGTTTGCACAGGTGTGTGGAGTCAAGGTAAAGGAAAAGGAGTCCGGGAGGATGGGAAATGGCTACCTCTGGTGGTGAGAGGGAGAGCACCAGACGCCAGACCCTGACAGCTAAAGCCTGCTTAAAAAGTCACTACAATTCACTAATGAATGTATGTGCTAATTAAGTTGGCTTGAAAAATCCGAATTTTATCTTATTTTTCAGAATCTGAAATCCGATTTAAACTTCTTCTTCTTCTTCTGAGACAAAATTTTAAAATGTATCCCCTCCTAGACTTTTAAAGTTACAACCACCAAACTTGGGTCAGACCTTCAGACTGGTCTGACTCGGGTTGCTATATCTTTTCTAACTGATTCGGTTTACGTAAACCAGACTATCAAATGCACCTAAAATCCCATAGACTTTCATTGTGCATTTAAGTGCATTTAAGCTGTCTATTGCTATAGCAAAGCTTAACAACTCCCTAATGAAAAGAAACTGCTAAAACCAGCCTAAGCTGATTGGCTGCTTTGGCTGGTCTCCCAAGCTGGTTTTAAAGTGGTTTTGGACATTTTTTAGCAGGCCAGGCTGGTCTTAGCTGTTCTTTAGCTGTTTTTTACTGAATCAACTGGTTTTAGCTGGATTACCATAGAAACATGCTAACGACATGGTAGTAACTTGCTAATCATGCTAGAAACATGCTAACAAAATGCTAGTAACTTGCTAACCATGCTAACAACATGCTAGTGACATGCTAATCATGCAAGAAACGTGCTAGTAACTTGCTAATCATGCTTAAAAAAGGCTAGCACAATGCTAGGAACATGTTAATCATGCTAGAAACATGCTAGCATCATGCTAGTAACTTGCTAATCATGCTAAAATCATGCTAGTAACATGCTAATCATGCTAGACACATGCTAGCAACATGTTAGTAACTTGTTAATCATGCTAACAACATGCTAGTAACTTTCTAATCATGCAAGAAAAATGTTAGCAACTTGATAAACATGATAGAAAAATGCTAGTATCATGCTAGGAACAAGGCTAATCATGCTAGTAACATGCTAATCATGTTAGAATCATGCTAGTAACATGTTAGTAACTTGCTAATCATGTTAACAACATGCTAGTACCTTGCTAATCATGCTAGAAACATGCTAACAAAATGCTAGTAACTTGTTAATCATGCTAGAAACATGTTAGCAACATGCTAATAATGCTAGAATCATGATAGTAACATGTTAATAATGCTAGAATCATGCTAGCAACATGTTAATAAACTTGTTAATCATGCTAACAAAATGATAACACCATGCTAGCTAAACTTATTCAACATGTTAACAAAATGTTAACAACTTGTTAAACATGTTAGAAACATACTAGCATCATGCTAGTAAAATGCTAATCATGCTAACAACATGCTATTACTTGTTAATCATGTTGACAACATGCTATTATCATGCAAATCTTTTTAACAACATGCTAGTAACTTGCTAGTAATGCTAGAATCATGTTAACAACATTCGAGTAACTTGCTAATCATGCTAGAAACATGCTAGCAACTTGTTAAAAATGCTAGTAATATGCTAATCATGCTAATAACATGTTGATAATGCTAGAATCATGCTAGCAACATGCTAGTAACTTGCTAATCATGCTAAATAACATGCTTGTAACATGGTAATCATTATATAAACATGTTAGTAACCTGTTAATCATGGTAACAAAATGGTGACACCATGCTAATCATGCCAGAATCATGTTAGCAACATGCTAGTAACATGCTAATCATGCTAGAAACATGCTACCATCATGCTAGTAATATGTTAATCATGCTAATAACATGTTAGTTATGACCCTAGTTATGAAATCAATAAAGAACGGCTACATGCTTCAGTTCTTCTGCAGAGTGCCCCATTTCAACGGTGTGTTAATGTCCACTGTATGGGAGCAGAATGACTCAGTTCTGTGAGAGGAATACACAACCAAGGATGCTTATTTTTACATTCAGGTAGCCCCTCGCCCAGGGCTGGATTGGTAATCGGGCATACCGGGCATTTTCCCGGTGGGCCGACGCACTTAAGGGGCAGACAGAATGTTTTTTTGCCGAAAACCATCACGCAGGAACAGCGAGCAGCCAGTGGCCCATTGGTTTGTCACCTGTATTGACAGCGTAAACATCCAATCACAATGCGCTATAGACGGAGCGATTAAGTATTTTGCTCTGCCTATATAAAGATCGCATCACCCCAACTTCTTCCTTGTAGGCTTTTCCCACGTTTTCACAGGAGATTTATCAAGAACAGGCTTGCTCTGCGGTGAGTGATGCGGGCCAAAGAGCAAGGCAGGAGAAGAAGAAGAGAGTAGTTGAATTGGTAAAGTGCTTGATAGGGACTCGCAACGGAGGCAGGAATCATATGGGCTTACATTTCTGCCATAATTCTGCGCGCGAAAGATCATATTTTGAGCGCACAAAAGTGCATTTTGCACGCGCACAAACTTGATCTGAGTTTGTGGAGAAAATGTTAGTTTCGCAAAGAAAAAAGTAATCAATTTTGCATTTAAAATACGTTTTTGGATGTGTGCAGACCTTCTCTTTTGCGTGTGCAACGTTTCACTAGCTTGCTCACCTGATGCCCCCCCCCCCCCCCCCCCCCCCTCCCCCCACCCCCACCCCCTCCTGGAAGTCCGTCCTCCCCCGAAACTTCCACCTGTCTGCTCTGCCTGCCAGCCCTTTGCCTTCCCCTGTCACCATCTCACATCCACTGCCTTGTCCCCCTCCCCCCCCTCCCTCTGTTTCTACGGTGCGAGGATGCACGTTCCGGGAGGGGGGGGGAGTAATGTAACACCTACAATGTGCCATAATTCCAGCCAATCAGAGACCGATGCTGCTAAATTCTGATTGGCTGGCTTGACAACCAGTCACAAGACTCCCTGCATTACCGACAGAGGAAGAGGGAAAATGGCAGAAATGTAAGCCCATAGAATCAAACCTATCCTAATGTGTGTGCGCGGCTGCGCGTAAACAAATTTTAATAAAACGTAAATTCGTCCCCCGCGATTTTTTTAGCCAATTCAAGTCAAGTGTGTTCATAGAGGTTTCCATGGGCCAATGTGAATAAAGCTAGATTTAAATAAAAAAAGACACGATATTGTCGGACCTGACGTTTTATTCTTATCCAAAACAAGATGTGATATGAGTGTGATACATAGGCTACATACATACACTACCAGTCAAAAATTTTTGAACAGTAAGAAAGATCCAATAGAAAGATCCAAATATCAGCATTCATATGAAATAAAAAGCTTTTGTAACATTATACATATACCATTCAAAAGCTTGGAGTCAGTATTTTTATTTTATTTTTATTTTTTTGAGAAATTATAGAAATTAATACTTTTATTTAGCAAGGATGCTTTAAATTGATCAAAAGACATTTATAATTGTTATAAAAAATATATATTTTTCAGATAAATGCTGTTCTTCTGAACTTTCTATTAATCAAAGAAACCTGAAAAATTCTACTC
>NW_015506635.1:162687-172690 GCF_001515645.1 Sinocyclocheilus grahami
TTCAGAAGTCTGAGATCTGCTAGTGAGCGACGCCTCGTGGTACGATCACAGAGAGGCTCAAAATCACTTTCCAGAACATTCTCGTTCACCACTCCTGGCTGGTGGAACGATCTTCCCACCCCTATAAGGAATGCTGAATCCCTGACAATTTTCAAGCGACAGCTGAAAACTCATCTCTTTCAAAGCTACTTGACTTCATCATAAAAAATAAAAATGTAAAAAAAAGTTTCTCTCTCTTTATTTATTCCTTCTCTTTCTAGCTTGTACTTATTTGAACAATGTCTAAGAACTTGGTATTACAACCACTTCTTGTGTCTGTTTGCCTCTTCAAGAAGAATCGCTTTATGTATCCCCCAATTGTAAGTCGCTTTGGATAAAAGCGTCTGCTAAATGACTAAATGTAAATGTAAATGTAAACTATTTGAACTATTTACTTTTAAATAGTAAAAATATTTCACTATATTACTGCTTTTGCTGTATTTTGGATCAAATAAATGCAGGCTTGGTGAGCAGAAGAGAATTCTTTAAAAAACATTAAAAATCTTACTGTTCAAAAACGTTTGACTTGTATAGTGTATATATATATATCGAAGTGGTGATGGGCCACCTGGACCAAAAAATGGCAGGGCCGATTTTTTTGTCCCAGTCCAGCCCTGCCCTCGCCACAGGCGTTTCCTGAGATTTGCATTAGAGGGGATAGCCTATCAATTCACGGTCCTCTCCTCTGAATCAGAGCGGAATATGCATTCCTGAACTAGCTTGACGATTGGCTAGTCTCCCAATCAGAAAGCTCGCTGCTCAGCGACAAACTCAGACTCCTCGCTCATCTTCAGCGCTTATAGGGCTGACTGTGAATATGCAAAAAAAGCATGCTGATAACAATCCAGAACAATCTCCTTTTATGAGTGGAGCTGAATTCAATCTATATGAGAGTGCGTCTGTAGGAGGAGCGCTCAAGTTAGGGTACTCCCCTCTGCTGAAATACTTTCAGAGGACGCTCGGCCAGATGGCTGCCACCTCGACAGTGTGCAAATTAGAGCTCCTGCAAATGTGTCCACTTCATCTCTGGCTAAAGAACCGTGTGCCACAGAACGAATGGCACACAGGCAACTTGCGCGTCAACATGCTGCTAATCAACAAGGCTGCCAAACACAACTCGTACCTCCGTGATCACAAGCTGCTTTGCTAAAGAATTCTGTGTGGAAGACAGAAAGAAGATTAAAAGCTGTGTGAGAGATGCAGGAAAGAAGACTTACTATTGGCGCCTTTCCACTGCATGGTACGGCACGGTACGGCTCGGTACGGTACCGTTACCAAAACGTGACGTGTAAACTCTGCTGATCACGGATTGGCCGGAGAGAATCGTCACTACCTGCGTCACTGAACTTGCAACACAAACACAAAAGAACCGCTAGATTTAAATCAGCACAGCCAGCGAAGGATAGAACGCAACTGTTTTGAACGAGCGCACCTTTTTTTAACAACCAAAAAGTTTTGTTGTCTGTTGTGGAAGTACAGATGTTCTTCTCGTTGATAGCATAGATAGGAGCGGATCCAGCGAGAGCTTGATGGGGCAATGCGGAATGAAAAAGTTTTTTTTAGGAGTTGTGGTAGTAGAGGCGGCGCAACTATAACGACATGTGAATAATCCCGCCCACTCTAAAGCGGAACTGAACTGCAGAGGAAATGCAAACCGTGCCGAGCCGAACCATGCCATGCCGTACTGAGCCGTACCGAGCCGAGTCGTACCACGCAGTGGAAAAGCATCATATGTCACAGCCTGAGCATTTGTTGAGGGCAAAGAAATCATTCTTCCAACTTAATGGCTATTTTTGCAGATTGTGACTGTCTAATTCAGTATTTATTTATTTATTGTAGATCTTTCAATGTAATTGTCAGACACTGGTCCGTGTTTTGTGTGTGTTTTACTCCTCATGTGCCTTACTTGCCCTTATTTGGTCCTTCCTGTTCATGTCCTCATTGTGTGTATTCGTCTCCAGCTGTGTTTTGATTAATTAGTTAATTTGCTCCCAGGTGTGTCCCATTGGTGTATGTGTATTTAAAGTGTTCTCAGTTCCTAGTTCTTTGTCTGCTGTTACGTGTCATTTTGGTTTGCCTGATGTCTCCCATCCTGTGATCCCCAGCGTGCCTTCATTAAAACCTTTTTGATTTACTTTATTCCTCATCTCCTTGCTCGTTCCTGCGCTCCCAGTGTGTGTGTGACAGAACAGCAAACCATAAACAGTAAGCGGCACTCCTCCTGTGTTTTTTCCCCTTCGTTTTAAATAGTTTTTTGTTTCCCTGTTTTTTTCCCTGCGGTATGAGGACCGTCCTGCTGTCAAGCATGCCGGCTGCACCGTTAGCCAGCCGCGGCTCACTTAAAGGTGTCATGTGATGTTGCTAAAAAGAACATTATTTTGTGTATTTAGTGTAATGAAATGTTTATGCGGTTTAAGGTTAAAAAAACAAATTATTTTCCACATACTGTACATTATTGTTTCTCCTCTATGCCCCGCCTTTCTGAAATCCGTAAATTTTTACAAAGCTCATCGGTCTGAAAAGTGAGGTGTGCTCTGATTGGCCAGCTATCCAGTGCATTGTGATTGGCCGAATACCTCAAGCGTGTGATGGAAATGTTACGCCCCTTACCATACTGTGATGCCCTGTCCGGCCGGAGCGACGAGACAAAAACATTAAAACCCATTATAAATGAGGCATTTGTTGCATCCGGTGGGGACATAATTACGGATTATGATGACTTATACTGTCTTTTTACGCATTGCATCGTGCCGCATAAACATAAAACCATGTCTGTATTTGTGATCGGAGAAATAACAAACAACAAGTGCTACTCTACACTGCTCAAAACTCCCGTTTGAATCGTCAGGGGCAAATTCTTTAAAGGGGTCCTATTATGCTTTTTCACTTTTTTTAAATTTTAGTCAGTGTGTAGTGTGTATGTTTGGGTTTAAAAAAGATCTAGAAAGTTACAAATCTCAAAGTCCACTCCAAAGGGAGATATTTCGTTTAAAAAAAATCCCTTTTCAAGAACTACAACGAATGGCTCGTTTGGACTACAGTGTTTGTTTTCCGGGATTTGTGATATCACAAAGCGGCCCATTAGAATATCATTAAAAATAATTCCCGCCTACAGAAATTCGAATGGTTGGGGGGTGGGGAGGGGCGAGGTTGTGACCAATCACAACACATTTTGTTTTTCGGAAGGCGGACCTTCATCAAAGCTGGAAGTAATCGAGCCGTTTGTGCCAGGATGGGGAGAAAAGTGTTTTAATAATGTAAATTATGTGAAAAATAATGCGTTTTTCGAACCACCAAGCATGAGAGCATGTTCTAGTACACCCCCAAAACAAAATCAAGACTTTGTAAAAGAGCATAATAGGACCCCTTTAAATATAAAAAAACGTACTTACAGTCTGTGAGTCAGAACAGCCGGCATTGTAGTCTACTCTACCAGGATCAGGAAACTGTCATCCATAAAATGTGCTGTACACATGTGAATATTTGTGTTGAACTGTTCTGGAACAGTGTTGTAAATACAACTTAACCAATGATTTCTAGTCGTGTCCTCTTTTGGAAGGCCGAACAAAGTAGTTTTGCTTTCACAAAGAAACACACAGCGTCACACACGGCGGCCTTGAGTGAGCGGTGGCCGACGGGCTAGAGTGAGCGGTGGCCGGTGGATTCGACGATGGAGTGGCCGGCAGGCTTGCGGCAACCACATGTGACGACCCCGGGCTGGACTCCGCTTCATCCACGGTGAAAGCCGATCTGGCGATCCACAGCGCGAAGTTGATGTATTTCCTCAGCGACCAGCACGGATCAGCTCTAGGCATGATGAAGCGGATATCGTCCTCTTTTGAAACAAAATAGTTTCGCTTTCACAACGAAACGCACAGCGTCTTCACGACATGGCGGCAGCAACAATACTACATCGAGAATAAACAAAAAAAAATGCCTTCTTTCTTTTCGTGAACATTTGGGCGGCATTATGCAAATCTTCCCACATCGTGACGTAGACATGTGGAGCCGTTTTAGGTAGGCGTGGTTGACTCTTAACTTTTATAAAGAACATCTCTTTTTTTTTGAGACTTTAGTCTTTGCAACTTTACAGATCTTCTTTATGCACCAAGAGCTTGTAACACTTCAAAGAGAAAGGAAAAATTGAAATCGCATCATATGACCCCTTTAAGCTCGCCGGCCGCTCCGAAGATAAGCTCGCTGGCCGCGGCTCCCTCTAGCCTGCCGGCCGCTCCAAAGACAAGTTCGCCGGCAGCTCTGATGTCAAGCCCGCCGGCCGCGGCATTCTCAAGCCTGCCGGCGGTTCCTCAGTCAAGCCTGCCAGCCCTGAACCTTGCTCCAGTGTCAGCTCCAGCCCTGGAGCTCGCTCCAGTGTCCAGTGGATCCAGATCCCCAATTTCGGCCAGGAGTGCCGTTCCCAGTTCCACGGGATCCAGTTCCCCAGTTTCGGGCAGGAGTGCCGTTCCTAGTTCCAGAGGATCCCGTTCCTTAGTCACGGCCAGGAGTGCCGTTCCCAGTTCCAAGGGATCCAGTTCCCCAGTTTCGGCCAGGAGTGTCATTCCCAGTTCCAGTGGATCCAGTTCCCCAGTTTCTGCCAGGAGTGCCGTTCCCAGTTCCAGGGGATCCAATTCCCTAGTTTCGGGCAGGAGTGCCATTCCAGAGTATAGCCCACGGCGGCCTCGGCCTCGGAGGCTGCTTTGCAATGGCCTCCTGAGTCCCCTTAACCCGCCATGGCGCCCAGAACTGCCAGATTCGCCATGGATCCCGGAACGGGCGCCAGCCTGGAGGCCTTCCGTCTGGTAACCCTACTCCTAGAGGCCTCCAGAGCGCCCCCCCCATTGGATGTTGTACGGCTTTCCGGGAGGGGGGTAGTTATGTCAGACTCTGGTCCGTGTTTTGCTCCTTATGTGCCTTCCTTGCCCTTATTTGGTCCTTCCTGTTCCTGTCCTCATTGTGTGTATTCGTCTCCAGCTGTGTTTTATTAACCCTTGTGTTGTGTTCAAAACCCTATAACACTTGTGATGTTCCAGGGCAAAAATGACCCGGCCTCAAAAAATTGCTTCTAAATCACTCATTATGCTATATTAATACCAAAAATTTGAAATCAATCTTTTTGTCAACTTTTATTTAGGACTGGTTTTGTATTTGTATTTGCATCTGATTAATCATAGGCCTCCTTTATCTGAGAGTAGGCACCTAATTTTTTGAGTGAAAAAAAGAATTTTCACAATATTAAATAAAAACTGATGAAAATTTGCACTGTTTATCACACTAGTGTGCTTTAATGTTTAATCAGGGAGTTTGTTTTGAAAGGCTTTTATTTTGTACAAAATGGCACAAAGTCACACTTGTAGGTTTCCCAGGCCAAAATGACCCTGCCTCAAAAAATGTCTTATAAATCAGTCATTATGCTATATTATCACCAAATATTGGATTCAATCTTTGCCAACTTCTTTTCTTTCATTTAGGACTGGTTTTGTATTTATATTTGCATCTGATTAATCGTAGGCTTCATTTATCTGAGAGTAGGCACCTCATTTTTTGAGTGAAAAAAGGATTGTTTATGAATAATTTTCACAATATTAAATAAAATGTGGAGAATGTTGCGCTGTTTATCACACTAGTGTATTTTAATGTTTAATCAGGCCCGAAAGGCTTTTATTTTGTACAAAATGGCACAAAGTCACACTTGTGGTGTTCCCGAGCCAAACATTTCTGGCCATTCAGAGTGAACGGGAAAAATCACAAAAAACAGGACCTTTATTTTTAAATGCTTTTATTTTCTGAAAAGGGGCACAAAGTAACACTTTTCCTGTTCCCTGTCAAATCTGAACACTGTGACATACCAGAAAGAACACATTAAGATTCTTATATACAGAACATTTCATGGAACAACAAACCAATATTTATACTGTAAAAAAAAAATAGCAGACCTCTAACATGAGGGTTAATGAGAAATTTGTGTAATTAAAAGGATGAGTAGTAGTTGATAGTCTCTACTGGCCTGTTTATACATGGTCTCCATAAAACAAGCAAAACAAGCCCTTGCAAATCAATAATAATTATTTTAAAGACACATATTATAAAGACATTTCATTTTATTTTTTTATTGCATTTAATATATTATACTTAAAATAAAGCATTTGCATTGGGTTTGTAAAAGCTGTTTTTATGCATGTTTTAGCCTGAATTTTTGTTGCATTTACACAGTTTTGACCAGCAGGCGTCACCAGCGTGTGGTGCTTCGAGCACTTCGAAACAGTGAATCATTTTGCGAAGCAAAGGACTTTATTATATTACCATTTTTTATAATTATGCAGCGTTATGGAAAGTGTCTTATGCTCATCAAGCCTGCATTTATTTGATCAAAAATACAGAAAAAAAATTATATTGCGAAATATTATAATTTAAAAGAATGTTTTTATATTTTAATATACTTTAAAATATCATTTATTTCTGTGATGCAACGCTGAATTTTCAGCATACTCCAGTCTTCAGTGTATGATCCTTCAGAAATCATTTTAATATGCTGATTTATAATCAATGTTGGAAACAGTTGTGCTGCTTATTTTTATTATTATTTAATTTTTTTTGGAACGTGTGATACTTTTCTGGGGTTCATTGATAAATAAAAAGTTTAAAAGAACAGCATTTGTTCAAAATAGAGATGTTTTCTAACAATATCAATCTTTACTATCACGGTTTCTACCAATTTAACAAATCCTTGCTGAATAAAACCTAATTTCTTTAAAAAAAAAAACTGACCTCAAGCTTTTGAATGGTAGTGTATATTACAGAAGTTATATTTTAAATAAATGCTGTTCTTTTTTTTTTTTTTTACTTTTTATTCAAAGAATCCTGAAAAAAGTATCACAGGTTTCCAACACTGATAATAAATCAGCATTGCATAAAATGTATTTTAAAGTATATTACAATTTTGATCAAATAAATTCAGGCTTGATGACCATAAGTGACTTCTTGCAAAAATATAAAATAGTAATGTATCCAAATATAATTTTTTCATTGCCCCTATTTTACATTTGAGCCCCTGCCCCTGAGGAACTCTCTGCATGTCCCTGATCGGTTACACTGTCTATTAAATAAATAGAGTTAGAGAAGCAATAAAATCAGTCACATAAAGAATGAGTGTTTAGGCACTTGTTGTCCTTTCCTTCTCATTTGTTTTCAGCATACTCCAGTCTTCAGTGTATGATCCTTCAGAAATCATTTTAATATGCTGATTTATAATCAATGTTGGGAACAGTTGTGCTGCTTATTTATTATTATTTTTATTTTTATTTTTTTTGGAACCTGTGATACTTTTCTGGGGTTCACTGATAAATAAAAAGTTAAAAAAGAACAGCATTTATTCAAAATAGAGATGTTTTCTAACAATATCAATCTTTACTATCACTGTTTCTACCAATTTAACAAATCCTTGCTGAATAAAACCTAATTTCTTTAAAAAAAAAAACTGACCTCAAGCTTTTGAATGCCATGGTAGTGTATATTACAAAAGTTATATTTTTAATAAATGCTGTTCTTTTTTAACTTTTTATTCAACAAAGAATCCTGAAAAACGTATCACAGGTTTCCAACATTGATAATAAATCAGCATGGCATAAAATTTATTTTAAAGTATATAAAAATTTTGATCAAAAAATGCAGGCTTCATGACCATAAGTGACTCCTTGCAAAAATATAAAATGGTAATGTATCCAAATATTTGACCTATCATTTTTTCATTGCCCCTATTTTACATTTGAGCCTCTACCCCTGAGGAACTTTCTGCACATCCCTGATGGTTTGCAAAAAAGAGATACAGAATAAATGCTTGATATCATTATTTATTTTATTGGAATCGAAACTCTGAATCGGAATTGATAAAATTCAAATGATACCCAACCCTATGTACAAATGAGGACAATATAAGCAATCACGCCTAAAAAAAAAGCAACAATATGTAAGTTCTGTCAGGACCACTATCGTCAAAGATGATTGACAATTAGCATACAGTTTGGATTGGCGGTATGGTTCCGTTCTGGGCAAGAACTCCCTGCGCATCCATGCAGCCTAGCAAGGATGAGAGCAGGAAGAGCAGCGATAACCCCCCCAGGGTAAACAGAATGGAACCAACATAAATGTATTGCAGATACTGTTAAAATTCAATAATTTTATGTACACATTTTAGAATTAGTCTGATTCAAGGAGAATCAGACGCTGAATTCTGACATACAGAGGAGGAGTTGGGGATGGAGGAGGGTAATTAGCTATTGAGCAATGTGAAAACTGCTGATAATACTGAGGGACCTTATATATATGAATGCTTAGATAGGTGTCGTATTCCCATTGGTAGATGGGGATCAGCTGAGAGTCAGCTGATGCGAGCTTGACTAACGTGACCTGCAGAACTAACGCTACGCTAGATTACTGTGAAAAGTCCCGGTTATGCCCGGTTCAGACTACACGATTTTAGCCCGAATTTGCCACGATTTGCTTGACGTAGGGTGTTGTGGGGATTCGTAAACGACAATGGGCATTGGGACGCAAGATTCCATCATTTCAGTACGTGTAGTGTGTCATAGTGGACGACAACCGATTCCGCGTCTGCGATGCTTCACGACATCACGTCATCCACAAAGAGTTCTGTCACATTGGTGACATTGACTAATAGCAGCACAGAAGCTCTTTCATACACAGGTTTCAAACATGGCAAAACGAAAGAGAGATGATGGTGCTGCTAGGTGGAATTATGAGATGAAGGAAAGGTTCGCGGAGCTGTGGCAACAATACTCCTGCCTGTATGATGTGTCATCGAGGGACTACCACAACAGAACAAAGAAAGAAAAATGCTGGCGAACTATAGTGGAAGCGCTTCAGCAATGTTTACACTCCTGTTTTCGGAAGTCATTCGCTAGTTCCGCCTTCTCGATGACATCACGCACGTCGTTAAAGACGGCACGCGATGAATGGTCGGAAAGCAACATGTAGTCTGATATGTTTCTTGTCCACGACACAACAAGATTTTAGGAGTCAAAATTGTATAATCTGACACAGTGACTATCGTGACCGACAAAAATATTGTGTAGTCTGAACCCGGCATTACGCGACTCACCTGTAAGTCTCCTTCTCTTTCAGTGTATTTCTCCTGTAAAATTACTAGCACGCGTCTAGCAGTAGCCTGCTTAAGTAATGTATTTCAGTCATTGTTTAAGTGTTTGTTGGTGTGTAATTAAGATACAGAGCTCCTCTGTCAGGTAATTTAGTCTTTGTTTACATGCTGCTCTCTTGCTGAGTTCCCTGTCAGACCTTCAGAAGAACAAATGAATCAGTTATTGTTGCATTTATAATCTTTGAATTAATCATCATCATCTAATATTCATATTATGAAGCGTAATTATTACTAATCACAGTTTTGTCTCTGTTGTTGTAGTCTTACTGTATGTAATGATCTACTGGACTGATGCTAATAGAGTCAGTTGGTGTGTGAAGCTGCTTCATGCTTTACTAGAGCAGCAATGCTTTGCTTCTAATCAAAACCATCATGTATTGAGTTCATGTGCAGAAAAAAACCTGCCTTTTAGAAATAGTTATTTACTGTGCAGCACAGCCTCATTTTAATTTAATTTGAACCAAAATATTATTATTGATACATCATTACTTACGTTAGGTATAATGTAGTTTAGACTGACTGTAATATGTTGAGTTTTAGCTACACAGTATGGAGTGATGTCTGTTTATTTATGTCTTTCCCCAACAGAATAAGGGATGTTTAACAGAAGCATGTGGACAGACATTGACTATGATGATGGACATCTGCTGATGCACAGGTAATACTTATAACAGTTCACTGTGTGTTGTTTGCTTGTAAATGTATAGGTTACTATCATTTTCTTTTTGAAGGAGCACCCCTTTGAAAAGCAAATGATGGTAACCTAAGTGGGTGGGGAAGGGACGGGGGTTG
>NW_015506635.1:172834-183804 GCF_001515645.1 Sinocyclocheilus grahami
ACAGAGGAGGAGTTGGGGATGGAGGAGGGTAATTAGCTATTGAGCAATGTGAAAACTGCTGATAATACTGAGGGACCTTATATATATGAATGCTTAGATAGGTGTCGTATTCCCATTGGTAGATGGGGATCAGCTGAGAGTCAGCTGATGCGAGCTTGACTAACGTGACCTGCAGAACTAACGCTACGCTAGATTACTGTGAAAAGTCCCGGTTATGCCCGGTTCAGACTACACGATTTTAGCCCGAATTTGCCACGATTTGCTTGACGTAGGGTGTTGTGGGGATTCGTAAACGACAATGGGCATTGGGACGCAAGATTCCATCATTTCAGTACGTGTAGTGTGTCATAGTGGACGACAACCGATTCCGCGTCTGCGATGCTTCACGACATCACGTCATCCACAAAGAGTTCTGTCACATTGGTGACATTGACTAATAGCAGCACAGAAGCTCTTTCATACACAGGTTTCAAACATGGCAAAACGAAAGAGAGATGATGGTGCTGCTAGGTGGAATTATGAGATGAAGGAAAGGTTCGCGGAGCTGTGGCAACAATACTCCTGCCTGTATGATGTGTCATCGAGGGACTACCACAACAGAACAAAGAAAGAAAAATGCTGGCGAACTATAGTGGAAGCGCTTCAGCAATGTTTACACTCCTGTTTTCGGAAGTCATTCGCTAGTTCCGCCTTCTCGATGACATCACGCACGTCGTTAAAGACGGCACGCGATGAATGGTCGGAAAGCAACATGTAGTCTGATATGTTTCTTGTCCACGACACAACAAGATTTTAGGAGTCAAAATTGTATAATCTGACACAGTGACTATCGTGACCGACAAAAATATTGTGTAGTCTGAGCCTGGCATTAGTCTAAATCAGTACATGTAGCAAGGTTTATATATATATATATATATATATATATAATATATATATATACAGTGGGTACGGAAAGTATTCAGACCCCCTTAAATTTTTCACTCTTTGTTATATTGCAGTCATTTGCTAAAATCATTTAAGTTATTTTTTTTTCCTCATTAATGTACACACAGCACCCCATATTGACAGAAAAACACAGCATTGTTGACATTTTTGCAGATTTATTAAAAAAGAAAAACTGAAATATCAGATGGTCCTAAGTATTCAGACCCTTTGCTCAGTATTTCGTAGAAGCACCCTTTTGATCTAATACAGCGATGAGTCTTTTTGGGAAAGATGCAACACGTTTTTCACACCTGGATTTGGGGATCCTCTGCCATTTCTCCTTGCAGATCCTCTCCAGTTCTGTCAGGTTGGATGGTAAACGTTGGTGGACAGTCATTTTTAGGTCTCTCCAGAGATGCTCAATTGGGTTTAAGTCAGGGCTCTGGCTGGGCCATTCAAGAACAGTCCCAGAGTTGTTGTGAAGCCACTCCTTTGTTATTTTAGCTGTGTGCTTAGGGTCATTGTTTTGTTGGAAGGTAAACCTTTGGCCCAGTCTGAGGTCCTGAGCACTCTGGAGGAGGTTTTCGTCCAGGATATCCCTGTACTTGGCTGCATTCATCTTTCCCTCGATTGCAACCAGTCGTTCTGTCCCTGCAGCTGAAAAACACCCCCACAGCATGATGCTGCCACCACCATGCTTCACTGTTGGGACTGTATTGGACAGGTGATGAGCAGTGCCTGGTTTTCTCCACACATACCGCTTAGAATTAAGGCCAAAAAGTTCTCATCAGACCAGAGAATCTTATTTCTTACCATCTTGGAGTCCTCCATGCGGGCTTTCATGTGTCTTGCACTGAGGAGAGGCTTCCCCTCTGCCATAAAGCCCCGACTGGTGGAGGGCTGCAGTGATGGTTGACTTTCTACAACTTTCTCCCATCTCCTGACTGCATCTCTGGAGCTCAGCCACAGTGATCTTTGGGTTCTTCTTTACCTCTCTCACCAAGGCTCTTCTCCCCCGATAGCTCAGTTTGGCTGGACGGCCAGCTCTAGGAAGGGTTCTGGTTGTCCCAAACGTCTTCCATTTAAGGAATGGAGGCCACTGTGCTCTTGGGAACCTTAAGTGCAGCAGAATTTTTTTTTGTAACCTTGGCCAGATCTGTGCCTTGCCACAATTCTGTCTCTGAGCTCACAATTCTGTCTCTGAGCTCTATTTAACTCAGGTGCTGTCCATTTTTTCTGATCATCCTTGAGATGGTTCTACTCCTTCATTTGAGTCCAGCTGTGTTTTATTATACTGATTGGACTTGATTAGGCAAGCCACACACCTGTCTATATAAGATCTTACAGCTCACAGTGCATGTCAGAGGAAATGAGAATCATGAGGTCAAAGGAACTGCCTGAAGAGCTCAGAGTTGTGGCAAGGCACAGATCTGGCCAAGGTTATTTTCATATTGACAGAAAAACACAGAATTGTTGACATTTTTGCAGTTTTATTAAAAAAGAAAAACTGAAATATCAGATGGTCCTAAGTATTCAGACCCTTTGCTCAGTATTTAGTAGAAGCACCCTTTTGATCTAATACAGTCATGAGTCTTTTTGGGAAAGATGCAACAAGTTTTTCACACCTGGATTTGGGGATCTTCTGCCATTCCTCCTTGCAGATCCTCTCCAGTTCTGTCAGGTTGGATGGTAAACGTTGGTGGACAGCCATTTTTAGGTCTCTCCAGAGATGCTCAATTGGGTTTAAGTCAGGGCTCTGGCTGGGCCATTCAAGAGCAGTCACAGAGTTGTTGTGAAGCCACTCCTTCGTTATTTTAGCTGTGTGCTTAGGGTCATTGTCTTGTTGGAAGGTAAACCTTCGGCCCAGTCTGAGGTCCTGAGCACTCTGGAGAAGGTTTTCGTCCAGGATATCCCTGTACTTGGCCGCATTCATCTTTCCCTCGATTGCAACCAGTCGTCCTGTCCCTGCAGCTGAAAAACACCCCCACAGCATGATGCTGCCACCACCATGCTTCACTGTTGGGACTGTATTGGACAGGTGATGAGCAGTGCCTGGTTTTCTCCACACATACCGCTTAGAATTAAGGCCAAAAAGTTCTATCTTGGTCTCATCAGGCCAGAGAATCTTATTTCTCACCATCTTGGAGTCCTCCATGCGGGCTTTGATGTGTCTTGCACTGAGGAGAGGCTTCCGTCGGGCCACTCTGCCATAAAGCTCCGACTGGTGGAGGGCTGCAGTGATGGTTTACTTTCTACAACTTTCTCCCATCTCCCGACTGCATCTCTGGAGCTCAGCCACAGTGATCTTTGGGTTCTTCTTTACCTCTCTCACCAAGGCTCTTCTCCCCTGATAGCTCAGTTTGGCCGGACGGCCAGCTCTAGGAAGGGTTCTGGTCATCCCAAACGTCTTCCATTTAAGGATTATGGAGGCCACTGTGCTCTTAGGAACCTTAATTGCTGCAGAATTTTTTTTGTAACCTTGGCCAGATCTGTGCCTTGCCACAATTCTGTCTCTGAGCTCTTCAGGCAGTTCCTTTGACCTCATGATTCTCATTTGCTCTGACATGCACTGTGAGCTGTAAGGTCTTATATAGACAGGTGTGTGGCTTTCACACATGTGGAGAGATGACCAGATGACCATGGCAGCTTCATGCCATTTGAAGTTTACTGCTGACGGAGAGCTTCTGGGACATTGACAAACAGCCCTTCCCAGCAAGTTAATTTGGAGTTGTTGTTTTTTTTTACTTTATTTATTTATTTAGTCAAACTTGCATTCACTAATGCTGGAGTAAGATTTTAGAAGAAAACTTTCGGTCCTGTTTAATGTTGGTACTAGTAAAGTTTTGAGAACCTGGTTTCACAGACAGGGCGTAGACTAAGCCAGAATTAGGCCATAGTTCAATTAGGACATTTAAGTAATTTATTTAATTTATTGTAATTTATTAACATGCCTTAGAAAAAACATTACTGGTGTGCATCTTGAGACAAATCAAAGGCACTGATATATTTATATTATATCTTTTAGTCTGGGCTAGGCTTAAGCCTTGTCTGTGCAACTGGGGGTACAACTGACACAGTTTGGTAATGTTTTACAATAAGGTCTCATTTGTTGTACATGGAATGATAATTTTCTTGAATTTTAAGGTTACAAATTTGTATCTTTTTTTTGGTAATCCTATATGTTATGTGGACCAAATGCCTCCACAAGGACCTTGTGGACATTTTTAGGTCCCCAATGAGGAAACAGGCTTATAAATCATACAGAATGATGTCTTCTGTGATGGCGAGATTAGGTACTTTTGTATGTAAGGGAGAAAATTATTTTGCATTGTTCTCCAGACTCTATCTAGGTGATTTAAAATGTTATAACTGTGTATAGTGTTGGGTTTTTTGTGAATTTAATTTTGTCTGTATGCGCAAGTGTTTTATGGATGTGTATGCACGCATCAAGTTTATATCTATGTGCGAGTGTTTATAGGTGTATATGCATGGATCAAGTTTATATGTATATGCAAGTATGTCTAGGTGTGTCTGCATGCAGCGAGTTTGTATGTATGTGCGTGTGTTGTTGTAGGTGTATATGCATGGATCGAGTTTATATAGGTGTATGCATGGGTCAAGTATATATGTATTCACAAGTTATTCACAAGTGTTTATGCATTCATTACTAACAAAAGATGTATTGGTATGGATTTCATGTTAGTGTGCACGTGTATTTCATATATATTTTTAGAACATCCAATAGTATACATGTATATGTGGGTAATTTATAGGTGTATATGCATATGTTTTATGTATATATTGATAAGCGAAGTTTGATTTAAATCCTACGTGGCGCCTCATATTTACCTGTGGATTTACCTGAACCTGTTTTATTTAAAGGATTAGTTCACTTCCAGAATAAAAATTTCCTGATAATTTACTCACCCCCATGTCATCCAAGATGTTCATGTCTTTCTGTCTTCAGTCGCAAAGAAATTAAGGTTTTTGAGGAAAACATTCCAGGACTTTTCTCCATATAATGGACTTGCAAATATATTTGCAAATATTGTGTAAAATGCCACAAGCCTTTATAATGCAATTAGCATGCTCAGGGGGAGCATTGAATCTTTCTGTGAAGGACATGGAATCTCCTTTTTGGCTGGGGTCTTCTGGTTAAAAAGTTCAGGATCTAATTTCAGAGGGAGGTGCTGAGGCGCAGCGAGTTTAGCTTGTCAATTAACTGTTTAAACCGTGAATAGAACTGGTTGAGTGCATATAGGAGGGATGTGTCATCATCACAGGCCTGTGGCATTGGCCTGTAGTCTGTGATGGTCTAAATGGCCTGCCACAGGCTCCATGTGTCTCAGATTGGCTCTTACTGTTTTGAGGGCAGCTTCATATATTGTTGTGAATGCATCATCCCAGGTCTTTAGCAGTCCATGGGCATCTGCTGTCAGTCATGGCTTCTAGTTGGAACATGTGGTGATGGTCTTGGCGGCTGTCACAACAATAATGCACTTTTTGATGTAAGCATTTAATGTTTCAGTGTACTCTTGCAGGTATGTGATGGTTGTAGGTGGCTGTGTCTTTAAATGTTCCAGTCTGTGTCCTGGAAGCAGTCCTGTAGTGCTGAGGCAGCATCATCTGGCCATACTGTGATCTGCTTTTGAACCGGTTTGAGAAGAGGTCTGTATGCTGGAATTAGCATAACAAAGACGTGATCCGAGTACCCGAGGTGGGGGTGGGGGAGAGCCTTGTATGCAGTATTTTGCTTTGTATTTTTCTGTTGTGTACACCAAGTCCAATGTGTTCCCCTTTTTGCAAAGTTAGCATGTTGGTAGAACTTCTGCAAAACTGTCTTTACTTGGTTGAAGTCACCAGTTGACTTCAGTTGAGCCATCACGGTTGTTGGTTTGTTGCTCGCTGATACAGCTTTACAGTAAGTGAAGAGCATCCTTAGTGTTAGCACACGGGGTATATACACAATGACAATAACTATGTGAACTCCCGCAGCAGAAAGAAGTGTCAACACAAAAAAAACTCCACCAGTAATAAGCAGTGTTTGTAGAATACGACAACATTGTTTCACTAGTCTTTGTTGATATACACACACAAGCAGCCTCCGCAAGCCTTACAGTCTTGTGGGTAAGCCTTTAGACTAGCTTGTATTCCTCAGTGTTTATTCCTCACACCTCTTGCGATGTCTCCTTGTACCATCAGTGAGCAAGGCTGAGGTCTCATGATCTGGCTTCTGCAGTAAACAAAGGCCTTGATGCTTCTCAGTAGTCACCTGTGATGTGTGATAGTTATATGTACTATCAATGTCCAGAATGCGCTGGCATTATATACACATTGCTGAGTAGTTTTCTGATGTTTTTGCGCTGAGTTTGAAAATAAATGACATAAAAGCACTGTCTTTAGGACCCGGAGTAGTCGTTGCATCTGTCCACGCTGCTACTTGGATTACATTACATGAGTGCTATCGATGGCTCCAACAACTTTAAGGTTGGAATACACTACATGTTTTTTCCCCCCGATTTACAGTTTGAATAAGTGGACACTAGTTGCCGAAAGTCAGAGCCAGTCTGCAGATTTGAGTTGACAGATTTAATAGAAAATCACATAGTGTATGATGGTCACAGATTTTAGAACACATTGTTTTTATTTGTCATGCGTCTCCTAGCAACAAGGTGCACATTTCTGCTCGAGTTTGTTGTGATTGGAACAACATTAAAGTCTGGTAGTGAACAATCCTCACTCGATCCTCATCTTTGAAGTTTGAAGCAAAAGTATGCCTTATTTTTTGTTCTTCCACAGCTCATTGCCTCAACTGAATAAACTGCTACTCTCAGTCACTCACTGAACAGAGTGTGCCTCAGTGGGAAACCAAGACTTTGCAGTACTGCAATACTGGAGAGTGTCTGAAATTAGAAAAGGTTTGTTCTAGAAGTCGCTACATTTGCTTTTTTGAAAAAAAAAGTCTCCCCCCTGCCTCAGTGGAGGTCTGTGCATGCCACTGTGCCTGAATAATCAAGAAGACACTGAAATAAATTAATAATAATTAAATGTTGATCAAAAGTAAAAGCTGGTAAATGCTGGTATCTGGCTGTAATTAAAGGGCAGATATGATGTTGCTAAAAAGAACATTATTTTGTGTATTTGGTGTAATGAAATGTGTTTATGTGGTTTAAGGTTAAAAAAACACATTATTTTCCACATACTGTACATTATTGTTTCTCCTCTATGCCACACCTTTCTGAAACGCGTCGATTTTTACAAAGCTCATCGGTCTGAAAAGCGAGGTCTTTTGGCCTTCCAAAAAGGGACACGACTAGAAATCAGTGGTTAAGTTGTATTTACAACGCTGTTCCAAAACAGTTTAACCCAAATATTCAGATGTGTCCAGCGCATTTTATGGAGGACTGTTTCCTGATCCTGGGAGAGTAGACTACAATGCCGGCTGTTCTGACTCACAGACTGTAAATATGTTTTTTATATTTAAAGAATTTGCCACTGACGATTCAAACGCGAGTTTTGAGCAGTGTAGAGTAGCACTTGTTGTTTGTCATTTCTCCGATCCCAAATGCAGACATGGTTTTAGGTTTACGCGGCGCAATGCAACGCAATGCGTAAAAAGATAGTATAAGTCATTATAATCCGTAATTATGTCCCCACTGGATGCAACAAATGCCTCGTTTATAATGGGTTTTAATGTTTATGTCTCGTTGCAAGACATCACAATATGGTAAAGGTCATAACATTTCCATCACACGCTTGAGGTATTCGGCCAATCACAACGCTCTGGATAGCTGGCCAATCATAGCACACCTCGCTTTTCAGACCGATGAGCTTTGTAAAAATTGACACGTTTCAGAAAGGCTGGGCATAGAGGAGAAATAATAATGTACAGTATGTGGAAAATAATGTGTTTTTTTAACCTTAAACCGCATAAACACATTTCATTACACCAAATACACAAAATAATGGGGGAAGTCGTGGCCTAATGGTGAGAGAGTCGGAGTTTGAGTCTCATACCGGCAGGGATTGTAGGTGGGGAGAGTGAATGTATAGCGCTCTCTCCCACCTTTAATACCACGACTGACGTGCCCTTGAGCAAGGCACCGAACCCCCAACTGCTCCCCGGGTGCCGCAGCAAAAAGTGTGTGTTCACGGTGTGTGTGTGTGTGTGTGTTCACTGCTGTGTGTGTGCACTTTGGATGGGATAAATGCAGAGCACTAATTCAGAGTATGGGTCACCATACTTGGCCACATGTCACTTCACTAATGTTCTTTTTAGCAGCATCATATGACCCCTTTAATGTCATACAAAACAATGTCATCGGCCCGAGTAAATTGTACCAATATAGAAGCATAGACTTCACAAGTGTAGTAAGTTAGGAGGTGAAAATACTGTGAAATTACAAATGGCATGAAATTTGAAAGCGTAACAACTGAAGGTCTATGAAACGTCAATCAAGAAAGCATTTTAAACAATGGCATTTAAAGTTTTGAACTAAAATGTCATTGCAACCATATAGCCATATATTTTTCAGTGAAAGAAAACTTAGAGAGTTTGGGTTGCTTCTGGCGCTTGGATTTGTAGCCTACTTCAATAATGAGGTCCAAGAATACGCTTGAAGTTACTTTTTTTTTTTCTCTCTCTCTCTATTTAACTGCATTACAATGAAAGACGTCTTCCCTCAGGTAGATTGAATGTTGGGCTCATGATCAATAAGTTGTTTGCATTCGCCCAAACTGAATCAAAACGCGGACGGTGAAGGGAACTGCCGTCAGCGCGAGAGCCGCTCGCTGTGAAGCGGGAGCCGGCAGAGGATTCCGCTTGGTCTTGCCTTCGTCAAACGGCTACTTTGCAAATAAAACAATGATTTGTTTTGGTCTGGTGAAAATAATAATATGGGCTGCGAGAAAATTATAAATAAAAAGAGCTGCTATGAGTGCAGGCAGTCTAGTGACAGCATTACTGATCTATATATAATATATATTATAGATCAGTGGACAGCATCCATATTTCAACCCCAGTGGCATGACAACACCGCGGCCCTCGCGGCCAAAAAAACAGACCGGCCCACCGGGAATCCTCCCGGTGCTCCCGATTAGCCAATTCGGGTCTGAGGGAGAGTCATTTGTAGTGGTGTCCGAAACCACTGTGGATGTTATCGAGTGCATTCATTTAATCCCATAATGCACCACAATAGCAAGTGTACAACTGATGTACACTCAATGGCTAGAGAATACCCATAATGCAGTTTGAGGGTCATGCTGAATGAATTCCCACGTCTGGTCAGAAGATGGCTCTTGCAGCTGAATCATCCATCCATCCATCCATCCATTTTCCAAACCGAATGTCCAATGTGGGTACAGCGCAATATCACACAGGTCACCTTTCTGTCACCTTTATTTGTATAGCACTTTATACAATGCAGATTGTGTCAAAGTAGCTTTACAGTGTTAAACAGGAAAACGTGGTGATAATGCAAGGTATAAATTTCACTTTTAATTGATTATTAAATAGTTTAATCAAGGTTTATACATGCTATAGTTTCCATGACAGAGTTTGAGATACATTTTTTCATTTCTACTGGAGCTGCCAGTTTGCTAAGTTATGATTATTAAACTGCAAGCACAAACAATGCAAAAGCGACAGCCCTTCCGGTGCACTCTGTCTGAATTTGCTCACTCGTTTTCATTCACTTCACTTCAAGTGAACTATATTAGTGGACTAATGTAGGGAATAGTGAATGAAGGAATAGGGGGCAATTTCAAACACATCAAATGATTAACTATGGAAACCAAGGAAGGAACACTAGCAACCAAGGACACAGGAACTAAGCACAATAAATGAGAACGTAGGGACAATGGAAAGCAATGAACATCAAAATAAGAGTCCTAGAACAGACGATTGTGACACCAATATTATAATTAACATAAATGTATTAATAAGAGCCATAATAATAAACCAAGTCAACTGCTTCCATGATACAGTCAGTCATTAAACACTTAATTAGAAGGTAGTTCAGTTCTGGTCAAGAAGACATAAAAAAAAAAAAAAAACAGAAATAACCATGTACAATTTGTAACCTCTAAAGCCAAAGAGACAGTTTTTCTTCATCAAAATGTTTTCTTGGGTGCAAATGAAGTGCAAATGGCTCAAGATGAGTTTATCGCTGTTATAAAAAAAAAAACAGAAACTGGTTAATTGTAATGGTTAAGATGTAATGTAATGACCAAGTATTGTAATGGTTCATGCTTGTTTTATATCTTGGTACTTTGTGGCAGTACTCTGATTTGTTTCCTGACACATATCTCTGTGATTTGTCCAACAGGTCCACTGGTTGTTTCTCAATTCCTCTGGTGGTGGAAATTATTTGCTCTTTTTTCCATGGCCTTTGAACTTAGCCATAAAGTTGAATGCTCCTAGATATTCACCAAGCAGCACACCCATTTTAGTGGGTAAAAGACTGTGACAGAGTAAAAACAAGACAAATAAGGAAAATGTTATACATGCACACTGAAAAAAACACATAAATGAGACCATTTTAATTTCTAAATGATTTATCTTGCACATCAACTAGAAAGCAGCTTAAGATTTTGGCTTCACTGAGAAAAAGACTTTAGTAGTCTCACATGTGTCTGTCATACTGTTTGTGAAGAGACAGGTGAAAGACAACCCTAGATCAGAGAGGTTAAAAGATAAGTTTGCTTTATATTGTCACAATGTTGTAAATTAACAATGTGTACTCTTTCTTAGTGTTACCTGCATTGAGATTATCCCTATTTAGGCTATTTGTCAGAGCACAAAAAGAAAAAGGTCCTGAAACTGTCATAAGTAAAACACATTATTCTGTGGACAGTTTCAGTGCTTTTGTGAAGACTACAGATCGAACCCGGTGTATTATGAGTATTAAAGTTGTATCTTGTCATGTAGAGCTGTTAAACAAACAAACAAACAAAACAAAAAAAAACACCTTTTTTACTTTATATATATATATATATATATATATATATATATATATATATATATATATATATATATATATACACTC
>NW_015506635.1:183956-191194 GCF_001515645.1 Sinocyclocheilus grahami
ACACATTTTTTTTTTTATATATATATATATATATATATATATATATATATATATATATATATATATAGCCCATTTTGCAATGGTGATATACCCACCTTTAAGTTTTATAGCTTGTATAGCAGCTATTTTACAACAGCTTAGACTTCTGTTATTATAATAGATACACATCTAAAATAGATCTTTAAAACTGAGGTCCAGCATGACTTACTTCTTCAAAGCGATGGCAATGTAGATGCTTCGAGGCATATAAAGATACACCTGTTCCCTTCTAACAGCATCCACGATTTTCCTACACGCATACTCCGGCTCAAGAATAGGCATGATTCTGGGCCATCTGCGAAACACAGACACACACACGCAGACACGCACACACACACACACACACACACACCAGTATGAGCACTTTGATTGTCTTTGAAGGCATTTACAAAGCAGATAAGAGGAACTACAGGAATAATAAGGTATCCCAACATACAAATATTACTCTCAAGTGGCAATTAACTTCCCACATCCAAGACAATTAGATAACAAAGAGAGAGGGAAGTCAAAGACCCTTTATTAGTTATCTGCACCCACAGAATTCCCAAAATATTCTCATATCCATAATTCTAAAAGGTCCTAAACATTCTCTGGCTCCTTCTCTCTGTATGATATATTTCATCTAATTTGAAAATGCTTGTAGTTACCAATAATACTGTAGCACTCTTTGCTGAACACATTTTAGTTTTAATTTGAATTGAACAAAATTGTACAAGCCTCCCTAGAATCACACAATGAAATGTATTAATATTTCAGTGAATTACACAGACCCAACAATATGCAAAATTATTAACATGACATAGCAGTATGAGCAAATTTTGATTTAGTCTTAGTCATAGACAGTCTTTTGACTAAAATGACATTTAGTTTTAGTCATATTTTAGTCATCTGAACTGTTTTAGTTTTAGTCTAGTTTTAGTCAACTGAATATCATAATATTTCAGTTGACTAAATCTACAGTTGATTTAGTCGACTAGAATCTAATGGGTTAGTTACAGTGTAATGTATTTATTAAGCATTTCTCAAAAAAAATCCAAACTCATTATATATTCCTGGAGAAAACATCTATTAACCTTCTAATATGAATGATATTAAGGTTTGAACATGCAGTATAGACACAAATTTAACTGCTGTGACACAACTTGTCTTTATATTAAAATTAAATAAAACCACTTCTCATAAGGGAATATGAACATGGTTTTATTTTCAATGAAATACCAGCGGTTATATAAAATGCATTCTTTATAACAACTTGCTTACAACATTCTTCATTCTTTCAAGCAGACATATTTATTTATAAATTAAATTTAGAGTAATTCGTATTAATTCATAGAGTGATTTTCTCTCTTTCTTTTGTTTAAAACCGAATACTGATACACATATTGTCCTAACTGTTTACATTCACTTAAGACGTAACCGAGTGTGTTTACAAGAATACTCATTTTGTGTGTATTTCTCCGTTCATGTACGATAATGTGAAAGAACTGAATTCAGTACTCGTGCTCTGTCTGAGAGATGCTTTTCTGTGAGCATGCTTCAGGTGTGTGCACTTAGAAAACTGGACTGAACTGTTTTCTTTCGCGTCATCAAGCTTTTTCAAATTAATCCATATGTCTGCTCTTCTCTTACTCCTAGACTTTGACATTTCTGAACGTTTTATATGACGTGCAGCAAGTGTATGCTAGCTCAGGGCCGTGCAGAGACCTTTGGAGGGGCAGGTGCTCAAAGTATAAAAGGGGCACATGGAACATGACTTTAACCCTCTGGTATTGTTTGGTCATTTTAGACTGGGACATTTTTTTTTTTGAAATTTTAAAAATCGCTAATTCATCGTAAATGGTACGAAACCTCAATGACTTTTATGGCAGTCACTATGTGACTACAAAAAAATTAATAAATAGATAAAAAATAAAAAAACTGTGGACTTGATTCGAAAAAGCTAAATGTTCTTAATAAATTGTCACACTTGTGTTGTTCTCGGTCAAAAATGACCGCCATTGGAAATGAATGGGAAATACTCAAATACTCATTCACGATGCAGAAAAAAAGTGCACAGAAATGACACACAGATATGAAGTGTGACTGTAACACAAAGCAGCTGGCCAACACCGCTCTTGGTGCCATGTTTCGGTTGGGGCTGGATGAGAACACCATTCGTTACAGTTATCCATCATGTGAATTCACCCTGGTCGAGATGATTAATCTCATTCTATATTTAAACGGTTCAAAGTTTGAAGTGGAAGAAGTTAAAGATAACTCGACTCGTTCTCATGCAGTCCCCACTAAAAAGACTTGGCCTCGCCAGTTCACCGCATGCCGGTAACCTCCACATACCTCTCTAATGGATCTGTGTCCTCTGCTCCTTCCGGGTTCCCTCGAGCCCGTAAGTGGGCATCTAACAGCGCAGACCTGGGAGCCAAGATTGCGGACCCAGCTATTACATCAGTTCGATCAGTGCTCAAAGCCACCTCCCTACGTCCATCCTTGACTACAAGACCCTTACCTATCCTCAGCCCAGAAACCACGGCCGCTCCTCAGTCAAGCCCACTGGCAGCTCAGCAGTCAAGCCCACCGGCCGCCCTATTCACCCGTAACCAGAAAAGGAATCTGAGGAGAAAGAGACTGCTCTCTGCCCTTGTCCTCGCTCCAGTGTCGGCTCCAGACCCAGAGCTCGCTCAAGTGCCCGCTCCTCCAGAGCGCCCTCAAGTGCCCGCTCATCCAGAGTGCCCTCAAGTGCCCACTCCTCCAGAGCGCCCTCCAGGATTCCTAGTTTTAGGGCGGGCATATACCTGTGGCCGAGCCGGCTAAGGCCACAGAGGATCCACCATGGCCTCCTGAGCAGCCAGCTCCGCCATGGCCTCCTGAACTGTCCGCGCCGCCATGGCCTCCTGAACTGTCCGCTCCGCCATGGTCTCCTGAACTGTCCGCTCCGCCATGGGACCCGGATCCGGTACCGCCTTGGAGGCGTCCAGTCCAAGCCTGTCCTGAGGGACCTCCAAGGTGCCCACCCTCCCACCCCTCGATGTTATGTGGCGCGAGGTCATGCCTTTCAGAGGGGGGCGTAATGTCACATTTATGTCACGTTTAATGTTCTGTTTTGGTTTTGTATCCCCTATGTTCCCTTTCAGTCAGTCACTCCGAGTCACGTCGGTGACCGACGAATTGGGATATCGCTTCGATAGACCAATCTACTTTTGAGTGTAAACTAAATGAGCCAAGTGCACATTGGCATGCAATTATTGCATCCAGCTGCCGCTGATCACAGCGTGAGTATAATAAGGCAGCAGGTGCAATGCATACCAGCTTTTTGCTTCGGAGCCGAGCGACAACATCGTTCTGCTCTATATTAATTTCGAGAACTACGAGTTCAGCACGCTCTCGGAAGCTTTCTGTGTTGGCAAGATGGCGCTTCAGTGGTGGTCGTTCCAGTGTTGAGTGGGTTGCGCACTTCAGGCTGCACTACCCCCTGTTGTGTTACAAGTGGCCATCTCCCCTGTGCGTCTCAGCACTAAAAGAGCATTTCCTAAAGAGCAAATTTCTCTAAAAGAGCTCCACGGGTGCGTCTTTATAAAGACGACGGATCATCCTTATAAGGATGCCATTTCACCCATGCGTTTCTGGGTGCGGTTGTCACCTGGCACCGGGTGATGGTCACGATCGCTGCCTCACGTGTCTGGGCATCAAGCACGCTGAGATGGCCTTCGTGGATGAGTCATGTTCTCATTGCGGGAAGATGACCATCTCGGAGCTGCGAACCAGGCTCCGCTACCTGCGAGAGGGCGGAGTCCCGTTGCCGCTACCGCGATCTGGGGCTCGTTCTGGCAGACAGGCGAGATCCACTTCCGGCAGTAGCATGGGCGGTTTGAGGGTTACAGTGATGGCAAACCCCGCAGGGAACCAACCCTCTGGAGACCATCACTCCTCTTGCACCTCCGATCCAGTGGAGCGACCCACGGAACACGCTGGGCCCTCTTTAAAGAGCGTACCAGCGGTATCCAGTGGACCTCCCCCTGACCAGATGTCGATCTCAGCATCGGAGGGAGAGCTGTCTGATGAAGATTCGGCCGCACTGCCGCCCTCCGGGATGGTGGCAAAGCCTAAATTGGATCCGGAGATGACAGCTATGCTTTCCCGGGCCGCCGAAAGGGTCGGGTTCAAGTGGAAACCTCCAACGTGTCCCAAGCCCTCAAGGCTGGATGATTGGTTTCTCGGGGTGGCTCGCACTGGTTCTCAGGTCTACCAGGTTGTGGATGGCACTTTTTACTGCCAGAAACCGGCCGACGGGCTCCTCCTCCCTCACCACCCTCGGCGGCGGTGCAGCGAAGGGGTATTCGGCGATCCCCCCAGTGGCGCGGGCGGTAGCGATGCAATTGTGTCCTAAGTCTGCCTCCTCCTGACAGGGAGACCCGGTACTTCCTTCCCGGGCCTGTAGGCATTCGTCTGGTCTAACCGGCGGTGCCTATATGGCTTGCGGGGAAGCTGCTTCCGCCTTACACGCCATGGCGTTACTGCAGGTGCACCAGGCTAAGGCACTGAAGGACCTGCACAAGGGTGCACAAGGGTGGTCATGATCCATAAGTTCTGAAAGAGCTCCGAACCGCCACTGACCTCGCGCTCCGAGCCAACCCGTGGAACCAGGTGAGCCTTACACCCCACACTCCCACCCCTCTCCGGCCCGCTCACAAGCCGCCCGAGTTGGGTCCCTGTGTTCCACCTCGCTGCCCCACTGCGGGTACGGCTGTGGTTCCACTGGTCCTGCTTGTATGGTTTCTGGGCGCTTGGTCAGCGCTATCCAGCCCGTCTCGCTGGCTTCTGCGGACCATCAGCCTTGGCTATGCGATTCAGTTCGCCCGGCGCCCGCCCAAGTTCAATAGTATCTGCTTCACTACAGCCGATGCCCCTGTTCTGCGGGGCAGAGATCGCAGTCCTACTGGCAAAGGATGCAATAGAACCGGTCCCTCCGGCCGATATGAGGTCGGGGTTTTACAGCCCTTACTTCATTGTACCCAAGGAAGGTGGTGGGTTACGGCCAATCTTGGATCTGCGAGTTTTGAACCAGGCCCTTCATCGGCTACCATTCAAGATGTTGACGCAGAAACGCATCTTCGGGTGCGTCCGTCCCCGAGATTGGTTTGCAGCACTCGACCTGAAGGATGCGTACTTTCATGTGTCGATCCTTCCATTTCTGTGGTTTGCGTTCGAAGGATGGGCATATCAGTACAAGGTCCTGCCCTTCGGGCTATCCCTGTCTCCCCGTGTCTTCACAAAAGTCGCGGAGGCGGCTCTTGTTCCCCTCAGAGAGCAGGGTGTTCGCGTCCTCAACTATCTAGACAATTGGCTTATACTAGCACAGTCTCAGGATCAGTTGTGCGAGCACAGGGACCTGGCGCTCCAGCACCTCAGCTTGTTGGGCCTTCGGGTCAACTGGGAAAAGAGCAAACTCTCCCCGACGCAGAGGATCTCTTTTCTCGGTATGGAGTTGGATTCGGTCGAACAGACAACGCCTCACAGAGGAACATGCACGGTCAGTGCTAGCCTGCTTGAATACGTTCACGGGCAGGACAGCGGTCCCACTGATACTTTTTCAGAGGCTCCTGGGGCATATGGCAGCCGCAGCGGCACTTACACCGCTCGGCCTGTTACATGTGAGACCGCTCCACCACTGGCTGTATGGCCGAGTCCCGAGGTGGGCGTGGAAGCGCGGCACTCACCGGGTCCAAGTTACACCGGCCTGTCGCCAAACCTTCACCCCGTTTTCAGATCTTGCGTTCCTCCGGGCAGGGGTGCCCCTAGAGCAGATCTCCAGGCATGCTGTGGTCTACACGGATGCCTCCACCACCGGGTGGGGTGCCACGTACAACGGGCATGCAGTCTCAGGGGTTTGGACGGGCCCGCAGCTTGCGCCTTGCCTTGAACCGTCTCAACGTACTGGTCTGAACGGACAACACAGCAACCGTTGCGTACATCAACCGACAAGGTGGTCTGCGCTCCGGTCGCATGTCGCAACTCGCCCGCCACCTCCTCCTTTGGAGTCGGAAGGTTCTGAGGTCACTTCATGCTGTTCACATTCCGGGCCTGCTCAACCGTACAGCCGACGAGCTGTTTTAAACAGCAATGCTCCTGGGAAAATGGCGACTCCATCCCCAGACGGTCCAGCTGATTTGGAGATGGTTCGGAGCCGCTCAGGTAGACCTGTATGCTTTCTGCAGCAAGGGCTGGAGCGAAGGCTGTCTCCCTCCACCCTCAAAGTCCAGGTTGCTGCTATTGCTGCGTACCATGACCCGGTGAATGGGAACTCCGTAGGTAAGCATGACCTCGTCCTCAGGTTCCTTAGAGGACCTGCACACATTTTCGGTCGACGATTCGTGCCTAGAGTTTGGGCCGGCTGACTCCCAGGTAATCCTGAGGCCCGGCTGCGTGCCTAAGGTTCCCACTACATCCTTCAAAGATGTCCCGTCCGAGCATTAAGGGGCTATGTAGACCAGACACAAAGCTTCAGGACCTCAGACAAGCTCTTTGTCTGTTACGGAGGCCGGCAGAAGGGGAATGCCGTCTCTAAGCAGAGAATGGCCCACTGGATTGTGCATGCCATCACCCTGGCTTATCAGGCACAGGGTGTGCCCTGCCCATTCAGGCTGTGAGCTCACTCAACTAGAAGTGTTGCATCCTCCTGAGCGCTGGCTTGTGGCGCCTCGCTGACAGATATTTGTAGGACTGCGGGCTGGGCGAAGCCCAACATGTTCGCTAGATTCTATAGCCTCCGTGTGAAGCCGATATCCTCCTGTGTTCTCACCTCAAACGGGTAGTGGCGCCGAGAGACCCCGGTTAGTGTCGGCTTGCTAAAACTGCTCCAGAGTGTCCTACAGTAGACCCTGTTGAGATCCTCCGTCACCCTCGGCAGCGGACGAGGCGGAACGTTTGGCGCCGGGCTTCACAATGAATCCGCGGGAACCGTGGAAGGCTGGGTTCCACATTGAGACCTAAGCGGTTCTCGTATGTGTATAGTCCACGGTATAGCCGTAGAGCCCGTGTTTCCCCGGCAGACTTCTGCCTTTCCAAGAGGGTTACAATCACCTCCAGTTCTCCATATACACCTAAGCGGATGCTATATGTGTATTTGCTTCCGAAAACTCCTTCCGGAAGGATGGGGCTTCCGCAGCGTCCCTGTTCCAAGTGGAGCGGGTACGTTTTCCCAGTGT
>NW_015506635.1:191578-196801 GCF_001515645.1 Sinocyclocheilus grahami
GAGCTCACTCAACTAGAAGTGTTGCATCCTCCTGAGCGCTGGCTTGTGGCGCCTCGCTGACAGATATTTGTAGGACTGCGGGCTGGGCGAAGCCCAACATGTTCGCTAGATTCTATAGCCTCCGTGTGAAGCCGATATCCTCCTGTGTTCTCACCTCAAACGGGTAGTGGCGCCGAGAGACCCCGGTTAGTGTCGGCTTGCTAAAACTGCTCCAGAGTGTCCTACAGTAGACCCTGTTGAGATCCTCCGTCACCCTCGGCAGCGGACGAGGCGGAACGTTTGGCGCCGGGCTTCACAATGAATCCGCGGGAACCGTGGAAGGCTGGGTTCCACATTGAGACCTAAGCGGTTCTCGTATGTGTATAGTCCACGGTATAGCCGTAGAGCCCGTGTTTCCCCGGCAGACTTCTGCCTTTCCAAGAGGGTTACAATC
Source organism: Sinocyclocheilus grahami (assembly GCF_001515645.1). Lineage (NCBI taxonomy): Eukaryota > Metazoa > Chordata > Actinopteri > Cypriniformes > Cyprinidae > Sinocyclocheilus > Sinocyclocheilus grahami. Next base: position 192,012 of record NW_015506635.1, read on the forward strand.
ACCTCCAGTTCTCCATATACACCTAAGCGGATGCTATATGTGTATTTGCTTCCGAAAACTCCTTCGGGAAGGATGGGGCTTCCGCAGCGTCCCTGTTCCAAGTGGAGCGGGTACGTTTTCCCAGTGTCATCCAATCTCACTCAGTAAGGTAGTGCTTTGAAAAATGGTGAGTGGAACTACTTGTCCCGAGCCCCGACCTACACCAGATAGGGGCGCAGGCGGCTCGCACAGGGCACTGGAAGGGGCAGCACCATGGCACTTTGGTAGGGATCCCAATTCTGTGGTAAACTCTTGGATTGTCAATTAAAGTCTTACCTTTGGATTACCCCTTCGCTGTGTGCCTCATCTAACCCACATCGTGACAGAAAGTGGCTAAACCACGGAATTTCATATGTTTTTATTTTTTTATCAGATGGAACTAATCTTCCTTCAAAAATTTTATTTTAAAAGCACTGTCTCTATTTTAACATAAAATACTGCGATAATTGAAAAGTAATAGAAAAATATTAGGATTTTTTTAAACCTGCAAGCGCTGCCCCCGGAGGAGGCAGACCCAGCCCTGGCTTTGCTCTGTCCCGTCCGAGCATTAAGATGCTACGTAGACCAGACACAAAGCTTCAGGACCTCAGACCAGCTCTTTGTCTGTTACGGAGGCCGGCAGAAGGGGAATGCCGTCTCTAAGCAGAGAATGGCCCACTGGATTGTGCATGCCATCACCCTGGCTTATCAGGCACAGGGTGTGCCCTGCCCATTCAGGGTGCGAGCTCACTCAACTAGAAGTGTTGCATCCTCCTGGGCGCTGGCTCGTGGAGCCTCGCTGACAGATATTTGTAGGGCTGGGCGAAGCCCAACACGTTCGCTAGATTCTATAGCCTCTGTGTGGAGCCAACACTTCTGTGCTAAATTCTTGGAATGTCAATTAAAGTCTTACCTTTGGATTACCCCTTCGCTGTGTGCCTCATCTAACCCACATCATGACAGAAAGTGGCTAAACCACGGAATTTCATATGTTTTTCTTTTTTTACTCCCATCAGATGGAACTAATCTTCCTTCAAAAATTGGATTTTAAAAGCATTTTCTCTATTTTAACATAAAACACTGCCATAATTGAAAAGTAATAGAAAAATATTAGGATTTTTAAAAATTATTTTCAATGTGTATAATAATTATTGCATAGATATTAAATAGTACCATGAATTTCTCTCAAAATACTAAATAAAAAATATTATCGAACAAAAATATCTCACATTGATTTAACTGAAAATAAAAAAAGTTTTTCAGGTGTCCGGTCACTTTTGACCACGAACAACACAAGTGTAACTCCCAAATGAACAATACCAGCAGGGGCGTAAATTTCGTCTAACAGTAGGGGGGGGGACAATAAACATAAAATTTCTCAAGAGCAATTTTTGAAGGGGACACAAATACTACAGCTAAAATTGTACTTCTAAGGATAAGTATGCACAGAGGAAAGCCTTACTACCATTAGTGTAGCAGGGAGACAGTGTCAAATTAGACAACTAAAGCTGTTGTGCTTGCGCGGCTAAAGCGGTCGTGTCCGTTGTAGACATTACTATCCGTCAAAAAGGTAATTGCTAACATAGTGGACTCATCAAAAAATACATTGGCATCATCTGTATTAAAGAGAAAATAATCACTTCAGCCGATGTTTAAGTGAATAAAATAGCCTTGACAGCCAGTTCCACAACTATTGACTTTGTTCTCGCTCACCGGACTTGTGGTTGCCAGTTTTCGGGGAAAAACGCCCAATTGCTACTCAAAACTAGTACATTCCAGGGGCTAAATATCACGTTATTGGGGGCGCTTCAACCCGCGGACATGATAAACAACCCGTGGCAACAGTGTTAAAGTAGACCAATTCCATGTGAAAACTGCAGACTTGGCAACACTGAGGTTATGTAAAAGAAGAAAGCAGGCATTTGGACCAAAGCACTGTGAGGCAAGGGAGGGGGAGACTCAAAATATTTATAAACTTTAAAGGCATTTTTGCCCCGTTTCCGTTTGTGTTGTTTTACTACTTACAAAGTTATTTAAAGTATAAAACATTGTTATTTACAATACACAGCGTGGTTTTAATCATATTTTTAGGGGGGACAACCTTCATATTGGGGGTTCATGTCCCTCCCCGTCCACCCACCCCCTGGGATTTCCGCCTATGAATACCAGAGGGTTAAATAGGACTGTGCTCCTTGCTGATAAGTGCGTCGAAACAGATGCTTCTGTATTGATAGCAAATGCTTTGACGCAATTTTGAAAAAGAATCACAGAACAGAAAATACCATTTTAAGTTTAAAAGTTAAAGAATTTTTTTCTTTGCACCTCTTAATTACTCTGGAATTAGAAACTGAATTATATTATTCATATTATTATTATTATTATTATTGAGTTTACAGGGTATGGTGGTTTTGCGGTTGTAAACACAACTGTTGCTGTCTTATTTAAAATAGAAATCTATTCTAATCCTGTTCTGAATTTATTCATTTTTTGAATGATAATGATAATAAAAACAGTATTGATAAGTATAATTCGGAGGATGAGAAAATCAGTATAAGCCTGTTTTACCAGTGTTGTGATAATTATTTTAAAAACACTCTACGTTTTTTAAATAAATACTGTAATAATAATAGTTCAAAGTATGAATAGTTTTTGTCATATAACATTAAAAAGACAAGACCCCTCGACGCCCTTTAAACTTTTCCCAATCAAACAGCAAGAACGAAAGAGAATAGGCACCTTTGTTTATATTGCTGTGTGTAGAACTATGTTAGCTGCATTTATAATATTTAATAAATAGGCTATTTAATTTTATTAAAATGTAAATTCATCCCCAGCACTTTAATTGGGTAGGTGTGTTCACATAGAGGTTTCTAGATTTAAATCTAGATTTAAATTCAAAGAGATAGTATTGATACTAGTCTATGCATGACCTGACTTTTTATTCGTATCAAATGAGGAGATGTGAACATCAGGAGCACTGAACTCTCATGCAGTGTATGTTTCATTCATACTCGAAACCAGAGGGCGCTCTTGCGCAGAAAGTTCAAAACGGACTCATAGAAGTAATAACTTATGATATGCACGAAATCCCTAATATGGACAAAAGCATCCGACTGTCCTGTAGCTGATCTGAATAAAAAGCTGAGACATTTTTACTGATGAAATGTGAAGACATTGAACACACAATTGTGAAAATATATTGTTTATGTGTGTTTTTCAAGTTATCTCCAGGTAATAAATAAATAAACTATATGAATAATGCAGTAGCCTACTGATTGACATATAATTTAGTATAGAAACTATAAAATATATTTCCTGCCTTATTCTGTGATAAAAATGGGAACAAATTTGTTCGTAGTAGTCTTTATAAACCAATCATACAATTTTCATTAGGAAAATATTGAAAAATATTATAGCCCCTTGCTGCAGCTAACGTTACTTTCACAGGCTACACACAGCAATATAAACAACAGCTGTGCATGCTCTCTTCACGTTGTTCTTGTAAATAATAATCATTTAATAAAATAAATATACAAGAACACCGCTCAGCTGAGAACTCCATCTCTTCCCAAATCGGCCCTCCCTAACATTTTTGATTCATTTTGAACTGCTACAATGCTTTTTTAATTTTTTATAACTGCTACAACTGCTTTTTCGAAAATTATTTGTCAACTAAATTAACACTTTGACATAGGCTGAATGAGAATACTGACCATTTAAGTACTTTCATGCACTGAACCCACCTGCAACCCACCTTTTGGTTGTGACACAGTTAAGACAATAATTCTTAACTGCATTTAGCATTGCTTTTTCCCTGTTGTCTGCAAACATACCTGTAGCCCTCTTTGGGTTGTGACCCAGTTAGACAATTCAACCAGCAACAAATTCCAAACATACAAACACTCTTCCATATTGAGAATGAGAGAAAACACACACACACTCACACACCAATCAAAGGCACTGGTGAATTGCATGACCTCTGTCATATTCTGTCTGTCTTACATGAGTTTCTCTTTCTCAAAAAAACACATTTTTTATAGATATGCAGAAACCCAGGGTAAAAACTGTTTCTACGTTTTTTCAACATCTTATATAACAATGTAATGCATGTTTAAGTGCACTGCATGTTTGAGGTTTGTGTGCAGAACAGCCACTCACTCTGTGCTCTCTTAGCTCCACTCATAACAATTTGCATCCCCTCCAAAAGCCTGCAGTTGGTAAGTGAGCAGTGACTCATGGTACCACCACAGAAAGACACATTATCACTTCCCCATGTATTCACAAATTTCATGTGCATTGTTCCTCACTGGTGGAAACATGTGTGTGTTTGTATTGAACATTTATGGACCAACAGATATTGTGTGAAAATAAATCATATAAGTAGTTTATCTTGTTTAAAAATCTTATAAATGTATGAGGTGGCAAGGGAGGGTCTTTTACCTCACACACAGGGTATATGTGACCCTGGACCACAAAACCAGTCTTAAATGTAAATTTTTAGAAATTGAGATTTATACAACATCTGAAAGCTGACTAAATAAGCTTTCCATTGATGTATGGTTTGTTAGGATAGGACAATATTTGGCCGAGATACAACTATTTGAATATCTGGAATATGAGGGTGCAAAAAAATCTAAATATTGAGAAAATCACCTTTAAAGTTGTCCCAATGAAGTCCTTAGCAATTCATATTAATAATTAAAAATGAAGTTTTTATATATTTACGGTAGGAAATTTACAAAATATCTTCATGGAACATGATCTTTACTTAA
>NW_015506635.1:198340-211261 GCF_001515645.1 Sinocyclocheilus grahami
AAAATACATTGGCATCATCTGTATTAAAGAGAAAATAATCACTTCAGCCGATGTTTAAGTGAATAAAATAGCCTTGACAGCCAGTTCCACAACTATTGACTTTGTTCTCGCTCACCGGACTTGTGGTTGCCAGTTTTCGGGGAAAAACGCCCAATTGCTACTCAAAACTAGTACATTCCAGGGGCTAAATATCACGTTATTGGGGGCGCTTCAACCCGCGGACATGATAAACAACCCGTGGCAACAGTGTTAAAGTAGACCAATTCCATGTGAAAACTGCAGACTTGGCAACACTGAGGTTATGTAAAAGAAGAAAGCAGGCATTTGGACCAAAGCACTGTGAGGCAAGGGAGGGGGAGACTCAAAATATTTATAAACTTAAAATGCATTTTCGCCCTGTTTGCGTTTGTTATTTTAATACTTTCACTATTATTTAAAGTATAAAACATTGTTATTTACAATACACAGCATGGTTTTTAATCATATTTTTAGGGGGGGGGGTCACTTTTGACCACGAACAACACAAGTGTAACTCCCAAATGAACAATACCAGCAGGGGCGTAAATTTCGTCTAACAGTAGGGGGGGGGACAATAAACATAAAATTTCTCAAGAGCAATTTTTGAAGGGGACACAAATACTACAGCTAAAATTGTACTTCTAAGGATAAGTATGCACAGAGGAAAGCCTTACTACCATTAGTGTAGCAGGGAGACAGTGTCAAATTAGACAACTAAAGCTGTTGTGCTTGCGCGGCTAAAGCGGTCGTGTCCGTTGTAGACATTACTATCCGTCAAAAAGGTAATTGCTAACATAGTGGACTCATCAAAAAATACATTGGCATCATCTGTATTAAAGAGAAAATAATCACTTCAGCCGATGTTTAAGTGAATAAAATAGCCTTGACAGCCAGTTCCACAACTATTGACTTTGTTCTCGCTCACCGGACTTGTGGTTGCCAGTTTTCGGGGAAAAACGCCCAATTGCTACTCAAAACTAGTACATTCCAGGGGCTAAATATCACGTTATTGGGGGCGCTTCAACCCGCGGACATGATAAACAACCCGTGGCAACAGTGTTAAAGTAGACCAATTCCATGTGAAAACTGCAGACTTGGCAACACTGAGGTTATGTAAAAGAAGAAAGCAGGCATTTGGACCAAAGCACTGTGAGGCAAGGGAGGGGGAGACTCAAAATATTTATAAACTTTAAAGGCATTTTTGCCCCGTTTCCGTTTGTGTTGTTTTACTACTTACAAAGTTATTTAAAGTATAAAACATTGTTATTTACAATACACAGCGTGGTTTTAATCATATTTTTAGGGGGGACAACCTTCATATTGGGGGTTCATGTCCCTCCCCGTCCACCCACCCCCTGGGATTTCCGCCTATGAATACCAGAGGGTTAAATAGGACTGTGCTCCTTGCTGATAAGTGCGTCGAAACAGATGCTTCTGTATTGATAGCAAATGCTTTGACGCAATTTTGAAAAAGAATCACAGAACAGAAAATACCATTTTAAGTTTAAAAGTTAAAGAATTTTTTTCTTTGCACCTCTTAATTACTCTGGAATTAGAAACTGAATTATATTATTCATATTATTATTATTATTATTATTGAGTTTACAGGGTATGGTGGTTTTGCGGTTGTAAACACAACTGTTGCTGTCTTATTTAAAATAGAAATCTATTCTAATCCTGTTCTGAATTTATTCATTTTTTGAATGATAATGATAATAAAAACAGTATTGATAAGTATAATTCGGAGGATGAGAAAATCAGTATAAGCCTGTTTTACCAGTGTTGTGATAATTATTTTAAAAACACTCTACGTTTTTTAAATAAATACTGTAATAATAATAGTTCAAAGTATGAATAGTTTTTGTCATATAACATTAAAAAGACAAGACCCCTCGACGCCCTTTAAACTTTTCCCAATCAAACAGCAAGAACGAAAGAGAATAGGCACCTTTGTTTATATTGCTGTGTGTAGAACTATGTTAGCTGCATTTATAATATTTAATAAATAGGCTATTTAATTTTATTAAAATGTAAATTCATCCCCAGCACTTTAATTGGGTAGGTGTGTTCACATAGAGGTTTCTAGATTTAAATCTAGATTTAAATTCAAAGAGATAGTATTGATACTAGTCTATGCATGACCTGACTTTTTATTCGTATCAAATGAGGAGATGTGAACATCAGGAGCACTGAACTCTCATGCAGTGTATGTTTCATTCATACTCGAAACCAGAGGGCGCTCTTGCGCAGAAAGTTCAAAACGGACTCATAGAAGTAATAACTTATGATATGCACGAAATCCCTAATATGGACAAAAGCATCCGACTGTCCTGTAGCTGATCTGAATAAAAAGCTGAGACATTTTTACTGATGAAATGTGAAGACATTGAACACACAATTGTGAAAATATATTGTTTATGTGTGTTTTTCAAGTTATCTCCAGGTAATAAATAAATAAACTATATGAATAATGCAGTAGCCTACTGATTGACATATAATTTAGTATAGAAACTATAAAATATATTTCCTGCCTTATTCTGTGATAAAAACGGGAACAAATTTGTTCGTAGTAGTCTTTATAAACCAATCATACAATTTTCATTAGGAAAATATTGAAAAATATTATAGCCCCTTGCTGCAGCTAACGTTACTTTCACAGGCTACACACAGCAATATAAACAACAGCTGTGCATGCTCTCTTCACGTTGTTCTTGTAAATAATAATCATTTAATAAAATAAATATACAAGAACACCGCTCAGCTGAGAACTCCATCTCTTCCCAAATCGGCCCTCCCTAACATTTTTGATTCATTTTGAATAACTGCTACAATGCTTTTTTAATTTTTTATATTTGCTACAACTGCTTTTTCGAAAATTATTTGTCAACTAAATTAACACTTTGACATAGGCTGAATGAGAATACTGACCATTTAAGTACTTTCATGCACTGAACCCACCTGCAACCCACCTTTTGGTTGTGACACAGTTAAGACAATAATTCTTAACTGCATTTAGCATTGCTTTTTCCCTGTTGTCTGCAAACATACCTGTAGCCCTCTTTGGGTTGTGACCCAGTTAGACAATTCAACCAGCAACAAATTCCAAACATACAAACACTCTTCCATATTGAGAATGAGAGAAAACACACACACACTCACACACCAATCAAAGGCACTGGTGAATTGCATGACCTCTGTCATATTCTGTCTGTCTTACATGAGTTTCTCTTTCTCAAAAAAACACATTTTTTATAGATATGCAGAAACCCAGGGTAAAAACTGTTTCTACGTTTTTTCAACATCTTATATAACAATGTAATGCATGTTTAAGTGCACTGCATGTTTGAGGTTTGTGTGCAGAACAGCCACTCACTCTGTGCTCTCTTAGCTCCACTCATAACAATTTGCATCCCCTCCAAAAGCCTGCAGTTGGTAAGTGAGCAGTGACTCATGGTACCACCACAGAAAGACACATTATCACTTCCCCATGTATTCACAAATTTCATGTGCATTGTTCCTCACTGGTGGAAACATGTGTGTGTTTGTATTGAACATTTATGGACCAACAGATATTGTGTGAAAATAAATCATATAAGTAGTTTATCTTGTTTAAAAATCTTATAAATGTATGAGGTGGCAAGGGAGGGTCTTTTACCTCACACACAGGGTATATGTGACCCTGGACCACAAAACCAGTCTTAAATGTAAATTTTTAGAAATTGAGATTTATACAACATCTGAAAGCTGACTAAATAAGCTTTCCATTGATGTATGGTTTGTTAGGATAGGACAATATTTGGCCGAGATACAACTATTTGAATATCTGGAATATGAGGGTGCAAAAAAATCTAAATATTGAGAAAATCACCTTTAAAGTTGTCCCAATGAAGTCCTTAGCAATTCATATTAATAATTAAAAATGAAGTTTTTATATATTTACGGTAGGAAATTTACAAAATATCTTCATGGAACATGATCTTTACTTAATAGCCTAATGATTTTTGGCATAAAAGGAAAATCGATCATTTTGACCCATACAATGTATTTTTGGCTATTGCTACAAATATACCCCAGTGACTTAAGACTGGTTTTGTGGTCCAGGGTCACATATGTCGAACGTCACCTGACCAAACCTGGAAAACAGGTCTCATCGCTTCTGCTTGTTGGAGGACGTGTTAACAGCCGTATTAAATAATAGCGATATCTATGGACTTTTAAGATAATAAATTAAACTAGCTATTTGGATTGTTGACGTTTTATTCAATTTGTATATCTAAATGTTAGTGAAAAGAATAAAATTAAAAATAAAAACTTTTAGATATCAGTCCGCATATGTGATGGACATTTGTTATGATCCTCATTGGTATCTACTTTGAAGGCATCTTGAGTAAAACTGCTTCATATTTAACGAGGCATATGCAAAACACTTGAACCGGAAGCAACGAGACCTGGTTAACAGAATACTTTTGCTATCTGAATCTAACCATGTCATGTCAACAAATGGAAAAGTCAGCCAGCAATTTATTATCATGTTACTTATTGTGCCTTTTGGCCCAATAGCAGGGGATGCATTTTACCCCAAATACCTTACTTTTACACATTCTTCCGTTATTTAAAAAAAACTGTTGCTTTAATTACCTTAAACAAAACTGAAAATCATTAAGAAGACCTTTGTCTCAAAATATATTCAATAATTTTATCGATTCTCATTTGCTACTTAAATCTACAACATTTAAAAAACATCAACTATTAGATCAAATTAGCAGAAAATCCAATTTGCACTGCTTCCCGCAATCTCATTAAGGATTAGCCAAATTTGCATGTGCATCTTGAAAAGCGGATGTTTTGGAAAGTGCTACGCCAAGTTTTTGTGTCATTTAGTGGTTTAGAGGAAAAACCCTGAGGCGCCTTTAGCCCCGTTGTACCCTACTCTTCTAGATTATTTTTTTTAAAAGAAATTATATTTTTGAGCACTTCTCATGTTATTCCTTCTAAAGGATGAATCACTTTTTTATTCCTCATTTATAAGCTACTTTGGATAAAAGTATCTGTTAAACAAAAAAAAGTTCTGTCATGAAACTCTAGAAGCCACAGTCGGTTCTAACTCAATCTGATATAATTACATCATCGTTTACATGGTGCAGCTGATTGGTTTCTTTTCGCATAAGCAGCCAATGAGCTTGCTGCTCAACATTCAAATACTGGGCTAGTGCTAGCTGTAGCAGTTGCAGCGCGCTCAGAAACCCTCCACATTCCCCAGATCCACCTGTATAGAACTGCTATGGGGTAATTTTAAGGATGTTATATATGGGGGTTATTTCATACGTTATATGTGCAGCAGCAGTATTTCCTACATGCTCACAGCAGTATGTCTGCGGATGTATTGGCATTAGCAAATCTTGGTACTTGCTTTGCCGCAGTAGCGTAGCAGATCTATTCTGCCAAGACCAAACACATTAACATTGGCATGTTACCATGCTAAACTCTCAGAGAGTTGTCATGACAGAAATTAATAAATGTAAATGTATGCTTCTCTATTGTACTGGTGCATGCTACATTGTCACAGATCCAGCATTGATGAGTTATGCAGCCATGTCCACAGGTTTATCAAAGAAAACAGTGTGCTGAGCATTACACTGTGAAATCTAATCAGTTGTTCTTAATTTTAAAAAAGCATGCAAACCGATTGCCTTGAAAAAACTAAGTAAAGTGAAATAGGAATAGTATGTTGTACTGACAAATGCTTAGTTAGTATAGTTTACTTACACGAGAGTTCTAGTAACCAAAAAAGAACTGTGGGGGGGTACTTGATCCTTTCATTTAGGTTTACTCATGACTTAGTAAATTATGCAGTTGCTTTGTTTTACAGTTGTTGTTTTTATTTGCCAATTTTATTTGCTGTCTTGTGTCAGTAGTAGCACAACAAAAAGAGCAAATAAAATGGTTATTGTTACAATTAATGAAAATAAATTAAATTGAATTGTTACCATTGTTGTGATTCACTTGCTGAATGTTTAAGTCTGTGTGTGACTTTAGCATATTACCACACACTATTTAAGGATTATATAAACTCAATTAAAAGCATCCCAAGGTATTTACGAAAAATTAAATTTGAAAAAGTTCATTAATAAACACAATAAAAATACACTAACACATTAATTAGAAGATAAATCATATTCTAAAAGCAATCTGTTTAATACTTTTCTTCCCTTAAAATAAAATTACTCTGACTTCATGATGCATTCCTGCATTAACAGAAAGAAAATTATAGTAACATAAATGAAGTTCCAAGTGCCCAACCAAAGGGAACGCTAATCACTATAATGGTGAGTTAAAAAAAGAAAGAAACACATTTTAGGAAAATCAATATCAATTTATGAAGTTAGCTTATGTGATGTTCTCTCAAATATTTCAGTTGCATTGAAAATTCAACATTCAAGATGACTTTGGGAAACGAGTAAATGCAACTAGTGAAAGATAACTGCAGACATGGAGGAAATGGGTGAAAAGTCTATTAAGACTCGTTTTATTTTCTTCTTCTGATGTTGTTATGTTGCACATTAGCAACATATTAGTGCACTGCTGCCTCTCATTGGTTTATTAATGTCATTGGTTCCTTTGTGGCTACTTGAATATTTTAAGTTAAGTGTCACTCAAAACAGTAAGTAAATTGTTTTATTTGCCTTGAAAGTGAGACAGTAGCTATAACTTAATAAACTCTAGTAAGTATAACAACTAAGTAAAGATAACGAATTAAATCTAAGTAAAGTAAATTATTGGATTTTACAGTGTACAGAAAATGTTGGTTAAGTAGGTAGGAAAAGTAGGTTCTGTTTTTTTTTAGAGACAATATGTTTCTTACTTCGTGTTGGCACCATCAAACATGCCAGTGTTAATGAAAAATGGGCAGACTATGGTGGTCTTCACTCCATCACAGCCCATGGCCAGCAGCTCTAGTGCCATTGACTCAGCAAAGCCAACTGCAGCAAACTTACTTGCACAATAATCTGTATAAAACATTCAAAAGCAGATTGTCATTTGAAATGTGTACTTATTTCTAAATGAGAGATTTGTATTGTTAACTGAGAATATCTACCTGCCAGTCCATTTACTCCAATAAGTCCAGCGGAGCTTGAAATACTGACCAAATGACCATGGTTAGCAGCAATCATTGCTGGCAGAAATGCCTTGTACATCTAAGAGGATATATATGCTATCATGCATACTTTGTTTTAGCATAATTTAGAAGCAGATAGATAGATAGATAGATAGTATACTGACATACCCAGAAATGTGCCAGACTGTTGACCTCCATAGACTTCTCTATGAGTGAATCAGGAGATTCCATGAAATTCTTCCCAGTAACAATTCCTGCATTATTTATCAAAATTATGATATCACCAACCTCACGTTTTACCTTAACAAAACAAAGGGATTGAGTCATGAATTACACAAGATCTTATTAGACTGTCAAAATGTAAACTCACAAAAATTGGTTTACTGTTGTCTTAGTCACATCAGTTCATTGTATTTTTTCATCCATTTGATTGTACTTACTAAAAAAATCAAGCTGATACCATTGAAAATGATTCAGACATTGTTATAATGATAAAACATTTTGCAGTGTAATGAAAATAAACGTTGAGTGAGTGAATGTTTATGGTCATATGTATGGTCATTACAAATTTGGCACTTGTGTGGGTCCTGTAGTACAATGCCATTTTTTCCTGACCTCAAATGAAAAGGCTAATCACATTAAAATTGACAAATAAATTTCATAATACACCTAAAAATATTGTTGTGAAATAATAATAATAATACTGTGTCTAGACCTATGGCCAGTTTAACTATGCACACTGCAGTTACCTACACAAATATGTAGACGAAAATTCCATGTAGTGTACTTATACATGTCTTTGTACTGAGGTGCAACGCATTCTACCTGGTTTGCGATTCTGTACACTTCCTCCCGGTCGCTGCAGTCGCAGGTATATGTGTACGCTCGCACTCCGTGCGTTTCTTTAATCATACGAGCAGTCTCTTTATTACCGTTCTCATTAATATCCCACAGCACAAGGCGCGCGCCCAGGCGCGCGAACTCCAGGGCCATGAGGCGACCTATGCCGCTGCCCGCCCCGGTCAGCAACACGATCTCCCCGGAGACATTCTTCTTTCGAGGCGGTATAAATAACCTAACGAAAGTTTCTAAGCTGTACACCAGTGACATGAGAAGCACCTGAACAGTCTCCAAGAGAAAGTTCATGATGATGATGAATAGATCCTAGAGACGCAAGGGTTATTTGGTCAGCAAGTTTATTCAGTTTTTAACAATAGTAAATTTACGACGACATCAACACAAATTGGTAATTTAGGCGTCATATAATCGTAGTTGTCATATACTGTAAAGTTGTCATATAATCGTATTTACTCGTTGTCTGTTAATGCTCAACAAACATACTGGTGACTTACCTCACTCGTTTCGATTATCGCTCACTAATACAACAGCAGGTTTGCTCCATTCATTTAGCATTTAACCGAGTGGTTCGATTATCGACCTTCGCTCTGCCTGCCCAGTTATTACACTTCGTGTTTACTGAAAGACAAAGTCCAGTATTTGTGTAGCGAGAGTAGCCTAGGCTACTAACGGGACAGGATGTGATGGGCGCGGCATATGTTTAACCATTTGACGCCTGCGAGTTTCCTTAACAACGCGCACATAGGAGAGAATAAACTGGATGCTCAAAGCAACTATTGAATTAAAACTTCATCAGTTGCCTTGAGTAAATTCATAAAGTTTATGGTGGAGAAATTCATAGGTTGGTCTTAGCCTGGCATTTACAACCACCTGGGTAAACATTCACCTTAGAAAAGAATTATGGAATTTAGATGAGTTGTTTTCTGAACCCCATTTTGTGGCATGAAATCTTTATTAAGCTAGCATTGTCCGGATGGTAAACCTTGTTCTATAACAAGATTACACATGATTAATGTTTGTTCACACAAACATTGATAACCATAATCGTAACAATAGCCATAATGCTTAGGAGAGAGAGAGAGAGAGAGAGAGAGAGAGAGAATATCAGTCCATATCACAAGGATGGTAAACCTTGTTCTATAACAAGATTACACATGATTAATGTTTGTTCACACAAACATTGATAACCATAATCGTAACAATAGCCATAATGCTTAGGAGAGAGAGAGAGAGAGAGAGAGAGAGAGAGAGAGAATATCAGTCCATATCACACTAATATCAGAGTAACAAAATAATTGAGATCATTTACAGTGAATTTTGTCCAGCTGATGAATGAATGAATGATAAAAACATAAACAGCGCATGAATAAACTGAATGTTTTTGTCTGTTATAGTGTGGATGTTAATAGTTATTTAATTACAGTTATCATCCTTGGTTTGAACAAGCATTTACTTATCAGAATCAGAATCAGAAAGAGCTTTATTGCCAAGTATGTTTGCACATACAAGGAATTTGTTATAGTGACATTATTATTAGGATATTGCACTCCAAATAAACAGTGTATGAAAGATACTTGTGAATCTCATGAGACTTTTCACAGAACAAAGGTTATATGTAGTCTTAATATCATTGACTTTCGTAGCCCAAGTGACAATTAGTGTAAAAAAGTGGGATTTGGGAAGAAGATACACTTTTACTATGAATTCCCATTACTGATATGAGTGAGCTATGGAGAACCTACAGCTTTCTTGATAACCCTTTGATTTGATATCTCCAGTAAGAAACCTAAAATATATATTAGACTTTTATTTAATGCTCGGCAGAGCTCTTGTTTAGCAACTGTAGGTTTATGGTTATGCTAAGGATCAAAGGTAAGATACATCTGGCTTAAATGCTACATGTAAAGCACATTCAAATAGAGACAGTGATAACATTCTGTAGTTTATTGCTGTAGTTTATAATTTTTTTAGTGGTGCTTGAAATCTGTATAATAAAGATCTTGCATGGTGAATTTTTCATGCAGGACAATATTTCTGAAAACTTTCACAATTTCAAATCCCCCTGAAAGTGTACTACCTCTTGCCTTGATTGTATTGAGTACTACCTCTTGCCTTGATTGAGATTCATGATAGTCATGCCATTAGTAGAAGTACTTTTCATTGCTAACTCACATCATAAAACATGCAATTACACTGCCACTTTCAAATAAACACACTTGGTTTAGAGACATCATCGTAATCACAATTCAGCAGAGTAATGCAACTTGCTTTTACTTACTAACAAAAGGCTACTGAGGCACAAACCTCAGACAGAGAATGCATTTCTATTCAAGACGCACATTCTAGTGCAGTTTCGAGCAGTTTATTCAAGCTATACAGCACATGACAAGATTCAGACTGGTCCCCCCAAAAAGTATGTGTAAAAGACAAGTGTCATGAAGAAATAATCACCATGTAATGGCGAAGTAAATGTCTTATTTTTTCTAAAAATTTCCTCTCGTAAGACTGAATGAATGTCTCATGCAAAATTGTTGTTTATTAAAAAAGAAAAAGAAAAACGGTTGCATTAGTCAAAAGTAGGTAATCCTGGTTATTAAAATCTGCTACACAACTTGTAAATATAATTTTGAATTCAGATTCAATGTGTAATGTTAAGACAATATATCCACGGTCTTTGAGGTCTTTTAAGTCTTATTCACATTAAATCATATTACCACAATAAAGACATAACAAACACTTTATTAATACATTATGAGCGCATTTAAAGCATGTTTCCTTTGTCGGTTCTCAAGTGGTGTCTAAGGGGCTAGAGAGGAAGTGGACTAGGGCACAGCAGAAAATACCATCTTAATATCCCATGAATCCACCATACCTCTTTTCTATTTCTGATGAATTTTCATCTTCATCTTCCTTTTGGGAGCATTTTAAGAAGTCTCCATAGCGTTTAGACTCCTGCCACCACTGCGGTCGACCTACACGCCTCATGAAGCCCCCATATCGTTTTTGTAGTGCCTTAACCCCACTCTCCAAGTCATAAAACGGTCCCCTCTTCATAAAGCCCCCATAACATTTTGCCATACCCTTTACACCCTGTGCTCCTCCCTTTGAATTATGGACGTCTGTCAGAGCCTCCTCCTCCCTCCTACCATCAGCCTCAACTTGATTGGTCAGCATTTCAACATCATGATTAGTCAGGATTACTCTGCCCTGGTCAACGTCCTCTGGCTCCAGCCCATATAGCTCTGCAGTCTTCTTCATGAATCCTCCATAACGCTTCATAAAACTCCCATACCGCTTTAATGAAGCCACCATATTTTTTGTCTACTGGGTGCTGTTGGGTATCCAAGTGTTTAGTTGCAGTGGACGCTCGGTTACCCTCAGGAGTGTTATCAGCATTCTGAATAAAACTTTTGCACAAACTCCAAGAGCTGCCTGCATTCAGATGCTCCTGACACTCCACCACACATTCCTGTGAAAAATGTGAAAATATAGTCGAGACATAGATAACATTCTCAGAAATTAATTGATGTAGAGTGTGTGCTAAGCTTGTGAAAAACCATGGAAACTCAAATGCAGAGTGTCATACTGAATTTGAACAAAATACACCAATACCCTACTCTCTCCAACACACAAACATACATTTTTAAATGTTACAACATTTGGTGAACTCAGAAACATGAAGAGAGCATGATCCAGTTGTATATTTAATGTTGTAAAAATAACAAAAGCACACAAAACACTGGAACCAGGAAACTTATAAAACGAAACTGAGCCAAAACGTAACATTCATGTAAGAACAAGAACTGACACATTAACAAGGTAAACACAAGGGCTTATATGCAGCATATAAGTAATATAGCCCCCCACCTAAGGAATGGCTCCTGTCACACCAAAGGACAACAAAACAAGAATCAAATTTTCATCTGATGGATGATAGGATGACTGGCCAGGATTATGAGGTAAAATTGGGCCTGGGTTCTGGGACAATGGAGAAAAGGGAGATCACAGGGGTGCCAGGGGAGCAGAATACCTCCACTGCAGAGCAGGGGACCACCGGGGCACCAGCATGGGCGTCGCTAGGTGGTTTTTAGGGGGCTATAGCTATATGACTACTCAGCCCCCCTAAAATTTTGCGATTAGCTCCATAAACTGTACACAAATTCGTGATTGCCTCAGTCAATTTCATATGAAAAAGGCGGCAGACTTCGATCGGCTCCTCCTCGTTTTTCAGCGAGTTCTTTTTCAATCCACAGACCGCGACAACGCAGAGCGAGAAACAGAGGACAAGGTCTGTGTTTATTGATAGACTGTTATAATATCTGCATCTGCGCAGTTCTTTGTCATAAATACTGTTTAAAAAATATCATGGGGAGCAATTGGTTCCACATCTACTGTAAAGTTTTCCCTGCGTTCACCCCTCATCCCACCACAGCTGTTTCATCCAGTGAAAATGAAGCACATATGAACGCATACTTTATAAAACAATCATGTTGCCATTTTCATTTGACAATTTAACTTTAAATGTAATACATATTCCAGTGCATGTGGCAAAGAGGTTTGCATACTTGAGCTAAGGAAAAAGGGTTGTACTAGAAAATTTTTCTGTGAAAATTTTGTGTGTACAGTAAACAGGTGTGTGTGTGTGTGTGTGTGAGAGAGAGATCATTAAGATTTGTATTTTGCTTATTCAGTTATATGTTATACCCATCTATGCAATACAGTGGAATACACATAGGTCTAGACACAGTATTATTATTATTATTATTAAAATGAAAATCCTAGAATCGCCCCTGGGCACCAGTGGACCAGAACACCACAGCAAAGCCAGACCACCACGGCTGAGAAGGAGATCACTGCAGCAGAGAAGGAGACCACAGGGGCGCTGACAGATCAGAGCACCACAGCAGAGAACGAGAACTCCACAGCGG
>NW_015506635.1:211271-212244 GCF_001515645.1 Sinocyclocheilus grahami
GCCAAACCACAGAACGATTCGGTGTAGGCCTCGATGGTTATCATACCTTGCTAAAGGCCCATTACTGGTAAGGTCTTCTGTAAAGTTCGGTGAACTCAGAAAGATGGAGAGCACAAGATCCAATTTTAGATTTAAAGGGATAGTTCACCCAAAAATGAAAATTACCCCATGATTTACTCACCCTCAAGCCATCCTAGGTGTAGGCTATATGACTTTCTCCTTTCAGAAGAATACAATAGGAGGTATATTAAAATAATATCCTGGCTCTTCCAAGCTTTATAAAGTACATCCATCCATCATAAAAGGTAACCCACACTGCCCGGGGGTGGGGGCGAGGGGTTGAATAAAGACCTCCTGAAGCAAAGTGATGTTTTTTTATTAAAAAAATATCCATATTACAACTTTATAAATGTTAATCTCTAGCTTCCGCTAACTGTCGTACACGCATACATGAGAGATTGGCATCCAGCAGATGATGTAGGATGTAGTGTAAACTCCGTTGGGAAAATGCTAGTCTCGTGAGAACCACCAGTTTTGTTTACAGCAAAGAAAAACCAGTATCTTCACCACCATTCACTGCCATTATAATGCTTGGAAGAGCCAGGACATTTTTTTATATAACACCTATTGTATTCGTCTGAAAGAATAAAGTAATTTACACCTAGGACGGCTAGGATGGCAACTGCTCCGTGGGCACGGCAGCAAAAATGGCTGCCCACTGCTCCGGGTGGGTGTTCACGGTGATTGTGTGAGTGTGTATGTGTTCACTACTCACTGCTGTGTGTGTGCACTTGGATGGGTTAAATGCAGATGTGACGAGAGGGTCGGGGCCGAGAGCCTTGGGAACGGAACGAGGCCGGTGGAGTAAATGCTAATGCACAACACCTGCGCCACTCACCGGTCTCGAGTCCCACGGAGGAGCTCCGGAAGGATTAAAGGAGGAGTGAAGACAGAGTTGGCTGAGAGGGGACCA